>NW_027274699.1:35210-86543 GCF_030028105.1 Mobula birostris | reverse complement strand
CCCAGACAACACATTCCAGACACCCACCACTCTCTGAAAAACCCCAGACAACAGATTCATGACACCCATCACTCCCTGCAAAAACCACAGACAACACATTCCAGACACCCAGCACCCTCTCTGTACAACACATTCCAGATACCCATCAGTCTCTGTAAAAACCCCGGAAAACGCATTCCAGACATCCATCACTCTCTGTAAAAACAGCAGGGATCGCATTCCAGATACGCATTACTCTCTGTAAATATCCCAGATGGCACATTCCAGATATCAATTACGGTCTGTAGAAACCCCAGACATTGCATTCCAGACTCCCATCAATCTCTGTAAAACACCAGTCAACTCATTCCAGACACCCATCACTCTCTGTAAAAACTACAGACAACACCTTCCAGACACTCATCAACCCTCTGTAAAAACACCAGACCACACATTCCAGACAGCTATCACTCTCTGCACAAACCCCAGACAACACATTCCAGACACCCATCACTCTCTGAAAAAAAACCCAGACAACACATTCCAGACACCCATCACTCTCTGCAAAAACCACAGACAGCACATTCCAGACACCCAGCACCCTCTCTGTACAACACATTCCAGATACCCATCAGTCTCTGTAAAAACCCCGGACAACGCATTCCAGACATCCATCACTCTCTTTAGAAACACCAGACAACACATTCCAGACGCTCATCACTCTTTCTAAAAACCACAGACAACACTTTCTAGATACCCATCACTCTATGCAAAACCCCAAACAATGCATTCCAGACAGTCATCACACACTGTAAAAACCCCAGACAACACATTCCAGACACCCATCACCCTTTGTAAAAACCCCAGTCAACATATTCTAGATATCAATCACTCTCTGTAAAAACAGCAGGGATCGCATTCCAGATACGCATCACTCTCTGTAAATATCCCAGATGGCACATTCCAGATATCAATTACGGTCTGTAGAAACCCCAGACATTGCATTCCAGACTCCCATCAATCTCTGTAAAACACCAGTCACCTCATTCCAGACACCCATCACTCTCTGTAAAAACTACAGACAACACCTTCCAGACACTCATCAACCCTCTGTAAAAACACCAGACCACACATTCCAGACAGCTATCACTCTCTGTACAAACCACAGAGAACACATTCCAGACATCCATCACTCTCTCTAAAAACTCAGGACAACACATTCCAGACACCCATCACCCTCTGTAAAAACCCCAGGCAACACATTCAAGATATCCATCACTCTCTGTAAAAACCCCAGACAACACATCACAGACGCTCATCACCCTCTATAGAAACCCAAGACAACACATTCCAAACACCCGTCATCTCTGTAAAAACCCCAGACAACACATTCCAGATATCCATCACTCTCTGTAATAACTCCAGACAACACATTCCAGACACTCATCACCCTTTGTATAAACCCCAAACAACACATTCCAGACACTCATCGCCCTCTGAAGAAACCCCAGATAACACATTCCAGACACCCATCACCCTTTGTAAAAACCCCAGTCAACACATCCAGACACCCATCACTGTCTGTAAATATCCCAGACAACACATTCCAGACACTCATCAACCACCTGTAAATATCCCAGACAGTACATTCCAGACACCCATCACACTCTGTATAAACCCCAAACAACACATTCCAGACACTCATCGCCCTCTGAAGAAACCCCAGATAACACATTCCAGACACCCATCACCCTTTGTAAAAACCCCAGTCAACACATCCAGACACCCATCACTCTCTGTATAAACCCCAGACAACACATTCCAGACGTTCATCGCACTCTGAAGAAACCCCAGATAACACATTCCCAACACCCATCACCCTTTGTAAAAACCCCAGTCAACACATTCCAGACATCCTTCACTCTCTGTAAAAGCCTCAGACAACACATTCCAGACACCCATCACTCTCTGAAGAAAACTCCAGACAACACATTCCAGACACCCATCACTCTCTGCAAAAACCACAGACAACACATTCCAGACACCCATCACCCTCTCTGTACAACACATTCCAGATACCCATCAGTCTCTGTAAAAACCCCAGACAACGCATTCCAGACACCTATCACTCTCTGTAATAACCAAAGACAACACATTCCAGATACCCATCACACTCCGAAGAAACCCCAGACAACACATTCCAGACATCCATCACCCTCTCTGTAAAACACATTTCAGATACCCATCAGTCTCTGTAAAAACCCCAGACAATGCATTCCAGACACCCATCCATCTCTGTAAAACCCAGGACAACACATTCCAGACACCTATCACTCTCTGTAATAACCAAAGACAACACATTCCAGACACCCATCACTCTCTGTAATATCTCCAGACAACACATTCCAGACACTCATCACCCTTTGTAAAAACCCCAGACAACACATTCCAGACATCCTTCACTCTCTGTAAAAGCCTCAGGCAACACATTCCAGACACCCATCACTCTCTGCACAAACCCCAGACAACACATTCCAGACACCCACCACTCTCTGAAAAACCCCAGACAACAGATTCATGACACCCATCACTCCCTGCAAAACCACAGACAACACATTCCAGACACCCAGCACCCTCTCTGTACAACACATTCCAGATACCCATCAGTCTCTGTAAAAACCCCGGAAAACGCATTCCAGACATCCATCACTCTCTGTAAAAACAGCAGGGATCGCATTCCAGATACGCATTACTCTCTGTAAATATCCCAGATGGCACATTCCAGATATCAATTACGGTCTGTAGAAACCCCAGACATTGCATTCCAGACTCCCATCAATCTCTGTAAAACACCAGTCAACTCATTCCAGACACCCATCACTCTCTGTAAAAACTACAGACAACACCTTCCAGACACTCATCAACCCTCTGTAAAAACACCAGACCACACATTCCAGACAGCTATCACTCTCTGCACAAACCCCAGACAACACATTCCAGACACCCATCACTCTCTGAAAAAAAAACCCAGACAACACATTCCAGACACCCATCACTCTCTGCAAAAACCACAGACAGCACATTCCAGACACCCAGCACCCTCTCTGTACAACACATTCCAGATACCCATCAGTCTCTGTAAAAACCCCGGACAACGCATTCCAGACATCCATCACTCTCTTTAGAAACACCAGACAACACATTCCAGACGCTCATCACTCTTTCTAAAAACCACAGACAACACTTTCTAGATACCCATCACTCTATGCAAAACCCCAAACAATGCATTCCAGACAGTCATCACACACTGTAAAAACCCCAGACAACACATTCCAGACACCCATCACCCTTTGTAAAAACCCCAGTCAACATATTCTAGATATCAATCACTCTCTGTAAAAACAGCAGGGATCGCATTCCAGATACGCATCACTCTCTGTAAATATCCCAGATGGCACATTCCAGATATCAATTACGGTCTGTAGAAACCCCAGACATTGCATTCCAGACTCCCATCAATCTCTGTAAAACACCAGTCACCTCATTCCAGACACCCATCACTCTCTGTAAAAACTACAGACAACACCTTCCAGACACTCATCAACCCTCTGTAAAAACACCAGACCACACATTCCAGACAGCTATCACTCTCTGTACAAACCACAGAGAACACATTCCAGACATCCATCACTCTCTCTAAAAACTCAGGACAACACATTCCAGACACCCATCACCCTCTGTAAAAACCCCAGGCAACACATTCAAGATATCCATCACTCTCTGTAAAAACCCCAGACAACACATCACAGACGCTCATCACCCTCTATAGAAACCCAAGACAACACATTCCAAACACCCGTCATCTCTGTAAAAACCCCAGACAACACATTCCAGATATCCATCACTCTCTGTAATAACTCCAGACAACACATTCCAGACACTCATCACCCTTTGTATAAACCCCAAACAACACATTCCAGACACTCATCGCCCTCTGAAGAAACCCCAGATAACACATTCCAGACACCCATCACCCTTTGTAAAAACCCCAGTCAACACATCCAGACACCCATCACTGTCTGTAAATATCCCAGACAACACATTCCAGACACTCATCAACCACCTGTAAATATCCCAGACAGTACATTCCAGACACCCATCACACTCTGTATAAACCCCAAACAACACATTCCAGACACTCATCGCCCTCTGAAGAAACCCCAGATAACACATTCCAGACACCCATCACCCTTTGTAAAAACCCCAGTCAACACATCCAGACACCCATCACTCTCTGTATAAACCCCAGACAACACATTCCAGACGTTCATCGCACTCTGAAGAAACCCCAGATAACACATTCCCAACACCCATCACCCTTTGTAAAAACCCCAGTCAACACATTCCAGACATCCTTCACTCTCTGTAAAAGCCTCAGACAACACATTCCAGACACCCATCACTCTCTGAAGAAAACTCCAGACAACACATTCCAGACACCCATCACTCTCTGCAAAAACCACAGACAACACATTCCAGACACCCATCACCCTCTCTGTACAACACATTCCAGATACCCATCAGTCTCTGTAAAAACCCCAGACAACGCATTCCAGACACCTATCACTCTCTGTAATAACCAAAGACAACACATTCCAGATACCCATCACACTCCGAAGAAACCCCAGACAACACATTCCAGACATCCATCACCCTCTCTGTAAAACACATTTCAGATACCCATCAGTCTCTGTAAAAACCCCAGACAATGCATTCCAGACACCCATCCATCTCTGTAAAACCCAGGACAACACATTCCAGACACCTATCACTCTCTGTAATAACCAAAGACAACACATTCCAGACACCCATCACTCTCTGTAATATCTCCAGACAACACATTCCAGACACTCATCACCCTTTGTAAAAACCCCAGACAACACATTCCAGACATCCTTCACTCTCTGTTAAAGCCTCAGGCAACACATTCCAGACACCCATCACTCTCTGCACAAACCCCAGACAACACATTCCAGACACCCACCACTCTCTGAAAAACCCCAGACAACAGATTCATGACACCCATCACTCTCTGCAAAAACCACAGACAACACATTCCAGACACCCAGCACCCTCTCTGTACAACACATTCCAGATACCCATCAGTCTCTGTAAAAACCCCGGAAAACGCATTCCAGACATCCATCACTCTCTTTAGAAACACCAGACAACACATTCCAGACACTCATCACTCTTTCTAAAAACCACAGACAACACTTTCTAGATACCCATCACTCCATGTAAAACCCCAAACAATGCATTCCAGACAGTCATGACACACTGTAAAAACCCCAGACAACACATTCCAGATATCAATCACTCTCTGTAAAAACCCCAATCAACATATTCCAGATATTAATCACTCTCTGTAAAAACAGCAGGGATCGCATTCCAGATACGCATTACTCTCTGTAAATATCCCAGATGGCACATTCCAGATATCAATTACGGTCTGTAGAAACCCCAGACATTGCATTCCAGACTCCCATCAATCTCTGTAAAACACCAGTCAACTCATTCCAGACACCCATCACTCTCTGTAAAAACTACAGACAACACCTTCCAGACACTCATCAACCCTCTGTAAAAACACCAGACCACACATTCCAGACAGCTATCACTCTTTGCACAAACCCCAGACAACACATTCCAGACACCCATCACTCTCTGAAAAAAAAACCCAGACAACACATTCCAGACACCCATCACTCTCTTCAAAAACCACAGACAGCATATTCCAGACACCCAGCACCCTCTCTGTACAACACATTCCAGATACCCATCAGTCTCTGTAAAAACCCCGGACAACGCATTCCAGACATCCATCACTCTCTTTAGAAACACCAGACAACACATTCCAGACGCTCATCACTCTTTCTAAAAACCACAGACAACACTTTCTAGATACCCATCACTCTATGCAAAACCCCAAACAATGCATTCCAGACAGTCATCACACACTGTAAAAACCCCAGACAACACATTCCAGACACCCATCACCCTTTGTAAAAACCCCAGTCAACATATTCTAGATATCAATCACTCTCTGTAAAAACAGCAGGGATCGCATTCCAGATACGCATCACTCTCTGTAAATATCCCAGATGGCACATTCCAGATATCAATTACGGTCTGTAGAAACCCCAGACATTGCATTCCAGACTCCCATCAATCTCTGTAAAACACCAGTCACCTCATTCCAGACACCCATCACTCTCTGTAAAAACTACAGACAACACCTTCCAGACACTCATCAACCCTCTGTAAAAACACCAGACCACACATTCCAGACAGCTATCACTCTCTGTACAAACCACAGAGAACACATTCCAGACATCCATCACTCTCTCTAAAAACTCAGGACAACACATTCCAGACACCCATCACCCTCTGTAAAAACCCCAGGCAACACATTCAAGATATCCATCACTCTCTGTAAAAACCCCAGACAACACATCACAGACGCTCATCACCCTCTATAGAAACCCAAGACAACACATTCCAAACACCCGTCATCTCTGTAAAAACCCCAGACAACACATTCCAGATATCCATCACTCTCTGTAATAACTCCAGACAACACATTCCAGACACTCATCACCCTTTGTATAAACCCCAAACAACACATTCCAGACACTCATCGCCCTCTGAAGAAACCCCAGATAACACATTCCAGACACCCATCACCCTTTGTAAAAACCCCAGTCAACACATCCAGACACCCATCACTGTCTGTAAATATCCCAGACAACACATTCCAGACACTCATCAACCACCTGTAAATATCCCAGACAGTACATTCCAGACACCCATCACACTCTGTATAAACCCCAAACAACACATTCCAGACACTCATCGCCCTCTGAAGAAACCCCAGATAACACATTCCAGACACCCATCACCCTTTGTAAAAACCCCAGTCAACACATCCAGACACCCATCACTCTCTGTATAAACCCCAGACAACACATTCCAGACGTTCATCGCACTCTGAAGAAACCCCAGATAACACATTCCCAACACCCATCACCCTTTGTAAAAACCCCAGTCAACACATTCCAGACATCCTTCACTCTCTGTAAAAGCCTCAGACAACACATTCCAGACACCCATCACTCTCTGAAGAAAACTCCAGACAACACATTCCAGACACCCATCACTCTCTGCAAAAACCACAGACAACACATTCCAGACACCCATCACCCTCTCTGTACAACACATTCCAGATACCCATCAGTCTCTGTAAAAACCCCAGACAACGCATTCCAGACACCTATCACTCTCTGTAATAACCAAAGACAACACATTCCAGATACCCATCACACTCCGAAGAAACCCCAGACAACACATTCCAGACATCCATCACCCTCTCTGTAAAACACATTTCAGATACCCATCAGTCTCTGTAAAAACCCCAGACAATGCATTCCAGACACCCATCCATCTCTGTAAAACCCAGGACAACACATTCCAGACACCTATCACTCTCTGTAATAACCAAAGACAACACATTCCAGACACCCATCACTCTCTGTAATATCTCCAGACAACACATTCCAGACACTCATCACCCTTTGTAAAAACCCCAGACAACACATTCCAGACATCCTTCACTCTCTGTAAAAGCCTCAGGCAACACATTCCAGACACCCATCACTCTCTGCACAAACCCCAGACAACACATTCCAGACACCCACCACTCTCTGAAAAACCCCAGACAACAGATTCATGACACCCATCACTCTCTGCAAAAACCACAGACAACACATTCCAGACACCCAGCACCCTCTCTGTACAACACATTCCAGATACCCATCAGTCTCTGTAAAAACCCCGGAAAACGCATTCCAGACATCCATCACTCTCTTTAGAAACACCAGACAACACATTCCAGACACTCATCACTCTTTCTAAAAACCACAGACAACACTTTCTAGATACCCATCACTCCATGTAAAACCCCAAACAATGCATTCCAGACAGTCATCACACACTGTAAAAACCCCAGACAACACATTCCAGATATCAATCACTCTCTGTAAAAACCCCAATCAACATATTCCAGATATTAATCACTCTCTGTAAAAACAGCAGGGATCGCATTCCAGATACGCATTACTCTCTGTAAATATCCCAGATGGCACATTCCAGATATCAATTACGGTCTGTAGAAACCCCAGACATTGCATTCCAGACTCCCATCAATCTCTGTAAAACACCAGTCAACTCATTCCAGACACCCATCACTCTCTGTAAAAACTACAGACAACACCTTCCAGACACTCATCAACCCTCTGTAAAAACACCAGACCACACATTCCAGACAGCTATCACTCTTTGCACAAACCCCAGACAACACATTCCAGACACCCATCACTCTCTGAAAAAAAAACCCAGACAACACATTCCAGACACCCATCACTCTCTTCAAAAACCACAGACAGCATATTCCAGACACCCAGCACCCTCTCTGTACAACACATTCCAGATACCCATCAGTCTCTGTAAAAACCCCGGACAACGCATTCCAGACATCCATCACTCTCTTTAGAAACACCAGACAACATATTCCAGACGCTCATCACTCTTTCTAAAAACCACAGACAACACTTTCTAGATACCCATCACTCTATGCAAAACCCCAAACAATGCATTCCAGACAGTCATCACACACTGTAAAAACCCCAGACAACACATTCCAGACACCCATCACCCTTTGTAAAAACCCCAGTCAACATATTCTAGATATCAATCACTCTCTGTAAAAACAGCAGGGATCGCATTCCAGATACGCATCACTCTCTGTAAATATCCCAGATGGCACATTCCAGATATCAATTACGGTCTGTAGAAACCCCAGACATTGCATTCCAGACTCCCATCAATCTCTGTAAAACACCAGTCACCTCATTCCAGACACCCATCACTCTCTGTAAAAACTACAGACAACACCTTCCAGACACTCATCAACCCTCTGTAAAAACACCAGACCACACATTCCAGACAGCTATCACTCTCTGTACAAACCACAGAGAACACATTCCAGACATCCATCACTCTCTCTAAAAACTCAGGACAACACATTCCAGACACCCATCACCCTCTGTAAAAACCCCAGGCAACACATTCAAGATATCCATCACTCTCTGTAAAAACCCCAGACAACACATCACAGACACTCATCACCCTCTATAGAAACCCAAGACAACACATTCCAAACACCCGTCATCTCTGTAAAAACCCCAGACAACACATTCCAGATATCCATCACTCTCTGTAATAACTCCAGACAACAGATTCCAGACACTTATCACCCTTTGTATAAACCCCAAACAACACATTCCAGACACTCATCGCCCTCTGAAGAAACCCCAGATAACACATTCCAGACACCCATCACCCTTTGTAAAAACCCCAGTCAACACATCCAGACACCCATCACTGTCTGTAAATATCCCAGACAACACATTCCAGACACTCACCAACCACCTGTAAATATCCCAGACAGTACATTCCAGACACCCATCACACTCTGTATAAACCCCAAACAACACATTCCAGACACTCATCGCCCTCTGAAGAAACCCCAGATAACACATTCCAGACACCCATCACCCTTTGTAAAAACCCCAGTCAACACATCCAGACACCCATCACTCTCTGTATAAACCCCAGACAACACATTCCAGACGTTCATCGCACTCTGAAGAAACCCCAGATAACACATTCCCAACACCCATCACCCTTTGTAAAAACCCCAGTCAACACATTCCAGACATCCTTCACTCTCTGTAAAAGCCTCAGACAACACATTCCAGACACCCATCACTCTCTGAAGAAAACTCCAGACAACACATTCCAGACACCCATCACTCTCTGCAAAAACCACAGACAACACATTCCAGACACCCATCACCCTCTCTGTACAACACATTCCAGATACCCATCAGTCTCTGTAAAAACCCCAGACAATGCATTCCAGACACCTATCACTCTCTGTAATAACCAAAGACAACACATTCCAGATACCCATCACACTCCGAAGAAACCCCAGACAACACATTCCAGACATCCATCACCCTCTCTGTAAAACACATTTCAGATACCCATCAGTCTCTGTAAAAACCCCAGACAACGCATTCCAGACACCCATCCATCTCTGTAAAACCCAGGACAACACATTCCAGACACCTATCACTCTCTGTAATAACCAAAGACAACACATTCCAGACACCCATCACTCTCTGTAATATCTCCAGACAACACATTCCAGACACTCATCACCCTTTGTAAAAACCCCAGACAACACATTCCAGACATCCTTCACTCTCTGTAAAAGCCTCAGGCAACACATTCCAGACACCCATCACTCTCTGCACAAACCCCAGACAACACATTCCAGACACCCACCACTCTCTGAAAAACCCCAGACAACAGATTCATGACACCCATCACTCTCTGCAAAAACCACAGACAACACATTCCAGACACCCAGCACCCTCTCTGTACAACACATTCCAGATACCCATCAGTCTCTGTAAAAACCCCGGAAAACGCATTCCAGACATCCATCACTCTCTTTAGAAACACCAGACAACACATTCCAGACGCTCATCACTCTTTCTAAAAACCACAGACAACACTTTCTAGATACCCATCACTCCATGTAAAACCCCAAACAATGCATTCCAGACAGTCATCACACACTGTAAAAACCCCAGACAACACATTCCAGATATCAATCACTCTCTGTAAAAACCCCAATCAACATATTCCAGATATTAATCACTCTCTGTAAAAACAGCAGGGATCGCATTCCAGATACGCATTACTCTCTGTAAATATCCCAGATGGCACATTCCAGATATCAATTACGGTCTGTAGAAACCCCAGACATTGCATTCCAGACTCCCATCAATCTCTGTAAAACACCAGTCAACTCATTCCAGACACCCATCACTCTCTGTAAAAACTACAGACAACACCTTCCAGACACTCATCAACCCTCTGTAAAAACACCAGACCACACATTCCAGACAGCTATCACTCTCTGTACAAACCACAGAGAACATATTCCAGACATCCATCACTCTCTCTAAAAACTCAGGACAACACATTCCAGACACCCATCACCCTCTTTAAAAACCCCAGAAAACACATTCCCGACACCCATCACCCTCTGTAAAAACCCCAGACAACACATTCCAGACACTTATCACTCTCTGTAAAAACCCCAGGCAACACATTCAAGATATCCATCACTCTCTGTAAAAACCCCAGACAACACATCACAGACGCTCATCACCCTCTATAGAAACCCCAGACAACACATTCCAAACACCCGTCATCTCTGTAAAAACCCCAGACAACACATTCCAGATATCCATCACTCTCTGTAATAACTCCAGACAACACATTCCAGACACTCATCACCCTTTGTCAAAACCCCAGACAACACATTCCAGACACCAATCACACTCTGTATAAACCCCAAACAACACATTCCAGACACTCATCGCCCTCTGAAGAAACCCCAGATAACACATTCCAGACACCCATCACCCTTTGTAAAAACCCCAGTCAACACATCCAGACACCCATCACTGTCTGTAAAAATCCCAGACAACACATTCCAGACACTCATCAACCACCTGTAAATATCCCAGACAGTACATTCCAGACACCCATCACTCTCTGTAAACACCCCAACCAACACATTCCAGACACTCATCACCCTCTGTACAAACACCAGACAACACATTCTAGACACCCTTCACTCCCTGTAGAATCTCTAGACAACACATTCTAGACACCCATCCCTCTCTGTAGACACCACAGAAAAAACATTCCAGACACCCGTCACTGTCTGTAAAAATCCCAGACAACACATTCCAGACACTCATCAACCACCTGTAAATATCCCAGACAACACATTCCAGACATCCTTCACTCTCTGTAAAAGCCTCAGGCAACACATTCCAGACACCCATCACTCTCTGCACAAACCCCAGACAACACATTCCAGACACCCACCACTCTCTGAAAAACCCCAGACAACAGATTCATGACACCCATCACTCTCTGCAAAAACCACAGACAACACATTCCAGACACCCAGCACCCTCTCTGTACAACACATTCCAGATACCCATCAGTCTCTGTAAAAACCCCGGAAAACGCATTCCAGACATCCATCACTCTCTTTAGAAACACCAGACAACACATTCCAGACACTCATCACTCTTTCTAAAAACCACAGACAACACTTTCTAGATACCCATCACTCCATGTAAAACCCCAAACAATGCATTCCAGACAGTCATGACACACTGTAAAAACCCCAGACAACACATTCCAGATATCAATCACTCTCTGTAAAAACCCCAATCAACATATTCCAGATATTAATCACTCTCTGTAAAAACAGCAGGGATCGCATTCCAGATACGCATTACTCTCTGTAAATATCCCAGATGGCACATTCCAGATATCAATTACGGTCTGTAGAAACCCCAGACATTGCATTCCAGACTCCCATCAATCTCTGTAAAACACCAGTCAACTCATTCCAGACACCCATCACTCTCTGTAAAAACTACAGACAACACCTTCCAGACACTCATCAACCCTCTGTAAAAACACCAGACCACACATTCCAGACAGCTATCACTCTTTGCACAAACCCCAGACAACACATTCCAGACACCCATCACTCTCTGAAAAAAAAACCCAGACAACACATTCCAGACACCCATCACTCTCTTCAAAAACCACAGACAGCATATTCCAGACACCCAGCACCCTCTCTGTACAACACATTCCAGATACCCATCAGTCTCTGTAAAAACCCCGGACAACGCATTCCAGACATCCATCACTCTCTTTAGAAACACCAGACAACACATTCCAGACGCTCATCACTCTTTCTAAAAACCACAGACAACACTTTCTAGATACCCATCACTCTATGCAAAACCCCAAACAATGCATTCCAGACAGTCATCACACACTGTAAAAACCCCAGACAACACATTCCAGACACCCATCACCCTTTGTAAAAACCCCAGTCAACATATTCTAGATATCAATCACTCTCTGTAAAAACAGCAGGGATCGCATTCCAGATACGCATCACTCTCTGTAAATATCCCAGATGGCACATTCCAGATATCAATTACGGTCTGTAGAAACCCCAGACATTGCATTCCAGACTCCCATCAATCTCTGTAAAACACCAGTCACCTCATTCCAGACACCCATCACTCTCTGTAAAAACTACAGACAACACCTTCCAGACACTCATCAACCCTCTGTAAAAACACCAGACCACACATTCCAGACAGCTATCACTCTCTGTACAAACCACAGAGAACACATTCCAGACATCCATCACTCTCTCTAAAAACTCAGGACAACACATTCCAGACACCCATCACCCTCTGTAAAAACCCCAGGCAACACATTCAAGATATCCATCACTCTCTGTAAAAACCCCAGACAACACATCACAGACGCTCATCACCCTCTATAGAAACCCAAGACAACACATTCCAAACACCCGTCATCTCTGTAAAAACCCCAGACAACACATTCCAGATATCCATCACTCTCTGTAATAACTCCAGACAACACATTCCAGACACTCATCACCCTTTGTATAAACCCCAAACAACACATTCCAGACACTCATCGCCCTCTGAAGAAACCCCAGATAACACATTCCAGACACCCATCACCCTTTGTAAAAACCCCAGTCAACACATCCAGACACCCATCACTGTCTGTAAATATCCCAGACAACACATTCCAGACACTCATCAACCACCTGTAAATATCCCAGACAGTACATTCCAGACACCCATCACACTCTGTATAAACCCCAAACAACACATTCCAGACACTCATCGCCCTCTGAAGAAACCCCAGATAACACATTCCAGACACCCATCACCCTTTGTAAAAACCCCAGTCAACACATCCAGACACCCATCACTCTCTGTATAAACCCCAGACAACACATTCCAGACGTTCATCGCACTCTGAAGAAACCCCAGATAACACATTCCCAACACCCATCACCCTTTGTAAAAACCCCAGTCAACACATTCCAGACATCCTTCACTCTCTGTAAAAGCCTCAGACAACACATTCCAGACACCCATCACTCTCTGAAGAAAACTCCAGACAACACATTCCAGACACCCATCACTCTCTGCAAAAACCACAGACAACACATTCCAGACACCCATCACCCTCTCTGTACAACACATTCCAGATACCCATCAGTCTCTGTAAAAACCCCAGACAACGCATTCCAGACACCTATCACTCTCTGTAATAACCAAAGACAACACATTCCAGATACCCATCACACTCCGAAGAAACCCCAGACAACACATTCCAGACATCCATCACCCTCTCTGTAAAACACATTTCAGATACCCATCAGTCTCTGTAAAAACCCCAGACAATGCATTCCAGACACCCATCCATCTCTGTAAAACCCAGGACAACACATTCCAGACACCTATCACTCTCTGTAATAACCAAAGACAACACATTCCAGACACCCATCACTCTCTGTAATATCTCCAGACAACACATTCCAGACACTCATCACCCTTTGTAAAAACCCCAGACAACACATTCCAGACATCCTTCACTCTCTGTAAAAGCCTCAGGCAACACATTCCAGACACCCATCACTCTCTGCACAAACCCCAGACAACACATTCCAGACACCCACCACTCTCTGAAAAACCCCAGACAACAGATTCATGACACCCATCACTCTCTGCAAAAACCACAGACAACACATTCCAGACACCCAGCACCCTCTCTGTACAACACATTCCAGATACCCATCAGTCTCTGTAAAAACCCCGGAAAACGCATTCCAGACATCCATCACTCTCTTTAGAAACACCAGACAACACATTCCAGACACTCATCACTCTTTCTAAAAACCACAGACAACACTTTCTAGATACCCATCACTCCATGTAAAACCCCAAACAATGCATTCCAGACAGTCATCACACACTGTAAAAACCCCAGACAACACATTCCAGATATCAATCACTCTCTGTAAAAACCCCAATCAACATATTCCAGATATTAATCACTCTCTGTAAAAACAGCAGGGATCGCATTCCAGATACGCATTACTCTCTGTAAATATCCCAGATGGCACATTCCAGATATCAATTACGGTCTGTAGAAACCCCAGACATTGCATTCCAGACTCCCATCAATCTCTGTAAAACACCAGTCAACTCATTCCAGACACCCATCACTCTCTGTAAAAACTACAGACAACACCTTCCAGACACTCATCAACCCTCTGTAAAAACACCAGACCACACATTCCAGACAGCTATCACTCTTTGCACAAACCCCAGACAACACATTCCAGACACCCATCACTCTCTGAAAAAAAAACCCAGACAACACATTCCAGACACCCATCACTCTCTTCAAAAACCACAGACAGCATATTCCAGACACCCAGCACCCTCTCTGTACAACACATTCCAGATACCCATCAGTCTCTGTAAAAACCCCGGACAACGCATTCCAGACATCCATCACTCTCTTTAGAAACACCAGACAACATATTCCAGACGCTCATCACTCTTTCTAAAAACCACAGACAACACTTTCTAGATACCCATCACTCTATGCAAAACCCCAAACAATGCATTCCAGACAGTCATCACACACTGTAAAAACCCCAGACAACACATTCCAGACACCCATCACCCTTTGTAAAAACCCCAGTCAACATATTCTAGATATCAATCACTCTCTGTAAAAACAGCAGGGATCGCATTCCAGATACGCATCACTCTCTGTAAATATCCCAGATGGCACATTCCAGATATCAATTACGGTCTGTAGAAACCCCAGACATTGCATTCCAGACTCCCATCAATCTCTGTAAAACACCAGTCACCTCATTCCAGACACCCATCACTCTCTGTAAAAACTACAGACAACACCTTCCAGACACTCATCAACCCTCTGTAAAAACACCAGACCACACATTCCAGACAGCTATCACTCTCTGTACAAACCACAGAGAACACATTCCAGACATCCATCACTCTCTCTAAAAACTCAGGACAACACATTCCAGACACCCATCACCCTCTGTAAAAACCCCAGGCAACACATTCAAGATATCCATCACTCTCTGTAAAAACCCCAGACAACACATCACAGACACTCATCACCCTCTATAGAAACCCAAGACAACACATTCCAAACACCCGTCATCTCTGTAAAAACCCCAGACAACACATTCCAGATATCCATCACTCTCTGTAATAACTCCAGACAACAGATTCCAGACACTTATCACCCTTTGTATAAACCCCAAACAACACATTCCAGACACTCATCGCCCTCTGAAGAAACCCCAGATAACACATTCCAGACACCCATCACCCTTTGTAAAAACCCCAGTCAACACATCCAGACACCCATCACTGTCTGTAAATATCCCAGACAACACATTCCAGACACTCACCAACCACCTGTAAATATCCCAGACAGTACATTCCAGACACCCATCACACTCTGTATAAACCCCAAACAACACATTCCAGACACTCATCGCCCTCTGAAGAAACCCCAGATAACACATTCCAGACACCCATCACCCTTTGTAAAAACCCCAGTCAACACATCCAGACACCCATCACTCTCTGTATAAACCCCAGACAACACATTCCAGACGTTCATCGCACTCTGAAGAAACCCCAGATAACACATTCCCAACACCCATCACCCTTTGTAAAAACCCCAGTCAACACATTCCAGACATCCTTCACTCTCTGTAAAAGCCTCAGACAACACATTCCAGACACCCATCACTCTCTGAAGAAAACTCCAGACAACACATTCCAGACACCCATCACTCTCTGCAAAAACCACAGACAACACATTCCAGACACCCATCACCCTCTCTGTACAACACATTCCAGATACCCATCAGTCTCTGTAAAAACCCCAGACAATGCATTCCAGACACCTATCACTCTCTGTAATAACCAAAGACAACACATTCCAGATACCCATCACACTCCGAAGAAACCCCAGACAACACATTCCAGACATCCATCACCCTCTCTGTAAAACACATTTCAGATACCCATCAGTCTCTGTAAAAACCCCAGACAACGCATTCCAGACACCCATCCATCTCTGTAAAACCCAGGACAACACATTCCAGACACCTATCACTCTCTGTAATAACCAAAGACAACACATTCCAGACACCCATCACTCTCTGTAATATCTCCAGACAACACATTCCAGACACTCATCACCCTTTGTAAAAACCCCAGACAACACATTCCAGACATCCTTCACTCTCTGTAAAAGCCTCAGGCAACACATTCCAGACACCCATCACTCTCTGCACAAACCCCAGACAACACATTCCAGACACCCACCACTCTCTGAAAAACCCCAGACAACAGATTCATGACACCCATCACTCTCTGCAAAAACCACAGACAACACATTCCAGACACCCAGCACCCTCTCTGTACAACACATTCCAGATACCCATCAGTCTCTGTAAAAACCCCGGAAAACGCATTCCAGACATCCATCACTCTCTTTAGAAACACCAGACAACACATTCCAGACGCTCATCACTCTTTCTAAAAACCACAGACAACACTTTCTAGATACCCATCACTCCATGTAAAACCCCAAACAATGCATTCCAGACAGTCATCACACACTGTAAAAACCCCAGACAACACATTCCAGATATCAATCACTCTCTGTAAAAACCCCAATCAACATATTCCAGATATTAATCACTCTCTGTAAAAACAGCAGGGATCGCATTCCAGATACGCATTACTCTCTGTAAATATCCCAGATGGCACATTCCAGATATCAATTACGGTCTGTAGAAACCCCAGACATTGCATTCCAGACTCCCATCAATCTCTGTAAAACACCAGTCAACTCATTCCAGACACCCATCACTCTCTGTAAAAACTACAGACAACACCTTCCAGACACTCATCAACCCTCTGTAAAAACACCAGACCACACATTCCAGACAGCTATCACTCTCTGTACAAACCACAGAGAACATATTCCAGACATCCATCACTCTCTCTAAAAACTCAGGACAACACATTCCAGACACCCATCACCCTCTTTAAAAACCCCAGAAAACACATTCCCGACACCCATCACCCTCTGTAAAAACCCCAGACAACACATTCCAGACACTTATCACTCTCTGTAAAAACCCCAGGCAACACATTCAAGATATCCATCACTCTCTGTAAAAACCCCAGACAACACATCACAGACGCTCATCACCCTCTATAGAAACCCCAGACAACACATTCCAAACACCCGTCATCTCTGTAAAAACCCCAGACAACACATTCCAGATATCCATCACTCTCTGTAATAACTCCAGACAACACATTCCAGACACTCATCACCCTTTGTCAAAACCCCAGACAACACATTCCAGACACCAATCACACTCTGTATAAACCCCAAACAACACATTCCAGACACTCATCGCCCTCTGAAGAAACCCCAGATAACACATTCCAGACACCCATCACCCTTTGTAAAAACCCCAGTCAACACATCCAGACACCCATCACTGTCTGTAAAAATCCCAGACAACACATTCCAGACACTCATCAACCACCTGTAAATATCCCAGACAGTACATTCCAGACACCCATCACTCTCTGTAAACACCCCAACCAACACATTCCAGACACTCATCACCCTCTGTACAAACACCAGACAACACATTCTAGACACCCTTCACTCCCTGTAGAATCTCTAGACAACACATTCTAGACACCCATCCCTCTCTGTAGACACCACAGAAAAAACATTCCAGACACCCGTCACTCTTTGTAAAACTCCCAGACGACACATTCCAGACATCCATCACCCTCTCTGTAAAACACATTTCAGATACCCATCAGTGTCTGTAAAAACCCCAGACAACGCATTCCAGACACCTATCCATCTCTGTAAAACCCAGGACAACACATTCCAGACACCTATCACTCTCTGTAATAACCAAAGACAACACATTCCAGACACCCATCACTCTCTGTAATATCTCCAGACAACACATTCCAGACACTCATCACCGTTTGTAAAAACCCCAGACAACACTTTCCAGACACCTATCACTCTCTGTATAAACCCCAGACAACATATTCCAGATATCAATCACTCTCTGTAAAAACAGCAGGGATCACATTCCAGATACGCATCACTCTCTCTGTAAATATTCCAGACAACACATTCCAGATATCAATCACTCTCTGTAAAAACCCCAATCAACATATTCCAGATATTAATCACTCTCTGTAAAAACAGCAGGGATCGCATTCCAGATACGCATTACTCTCTGTAAATATCCCAGATGGCACATTCCAGATATCAATTACGGTCTGTAGAAACCCCAGACATTGCATTCCAGACTCCCATCAATCTCTGTAAAACACCAGTCAACTCATTCCAGACACCCATCACTCTCTGTAAAAACTACAGACAACACCTTCCAGACACTCATCAACCCTCTGTAAAAACACCAGACCACACATTCCAGACAGCTATCACTCTCTGTACAAACCACAGAGAACATATTCCAGACATCCATCACTCTCTCTAAAAACTCAGGACAACACATTCCAGACACCCATCACCCTCTTTAAAAACCCCAGAAAACACATTCCCGACACCCATCACCCTCTGTAAAAACCCCAGACAACACATTCCAGACACTTATCACTCTCTGTAAAAACCCCAGGCAACACATTCAAGATATCCATCACTCTCTGTAAAAACCCCAGACAACACATCACAGACGCTCATCACCCTCTATAGAAACCCCAGACAACACATTCCAAACACCCGTCATCTCTGTAAAAACCCCAGACAACACATTTCAGATATCCATCACTCTCTGTAATAACTCCAGACAACACATTCCAGACACTCATCACCCTTTGTCAAAACCCCAGACAACACATTCCAGACACCAATCACACTCTGTATAAACCCCAAACAACACATTCCAGGCACTCATCGCCCTCTGAAGAAACCCCAGATAACACATTCCAGACACCCATCACCCTTTGTAAAAACCCCAGTCAACACATCCAGACACCCATCACTGTCTGTAAAAATCCCAGACAACACATTCCAGACACTCATCAACCACCTGTAAATATCCCAGACAGTACATTCCAGACACCCATCACTCTCTGTAAACACCCCAACCAACACATTCCAGACACTCATCACCCTCTGTACAAACACCAGACAACACATTCTAGACACCCTTCACTCCCTGTAGAATCTCTAGACAACACATTCTAGACACCCATCCCTCTCTGTAGACACCACAGAAAAAACATTCCAGACACCCGTCACTCTTTGTAAAACTCCCAGACGACACATTCCAGACATCCATCACCCTCTCTGTAAAACACATTTCAGATACCCATCAGTGTCTGTAAAAACCCCAGACAACGCATTCCAGACACCTATCCATCTCTGTAAAACCCAGGACAACACATTCCAGACACCTATCACTCTCTGTAATAACCAAAGACAACACATTCCAGACACCCATCACTCTCTGTAATATCTCCAGACAACACATTCCAGACACTCATCACCGTTTGTAAAAACCCCAGACAACACTTTCCAGACACCTATCACTCTCTGTATAAACCCCAGACAACATATTCCAGATATCAATCACTCTCTGTAAAAACAGCAGGGATCACATTCCAGATACGCATCACTCTCTCTGTAAATATTCCAGACAACACATTCCAGATATCAATTACGGTCTGTAGAAACCCCAGACATTGCATTCCAGACTCCCATCAATCTCTGTAAAACACCAGTCAACTCATTCCAGACACCCATCACTCTCTGTAAAAACCACAGACAACACCTTCCAGACACTCATCAACCCTCTGTAAAAACACCAGACAACACATTCCAGACAGCTATCACTCTCTGTACAAACCACAGAGAACACATTCCAGACATCCATCACTCTCTCTAGAAACTCAGGACAACACATTCCAGACACCCGTCACCCTCTTTAAAAACCTCAAAAAACACATTCCCGACACCCATCACCCTCTGTAAAAACCCCAGACAACACATTCCAGACACTTATCACTCTCTGTAAAAACCAGACAACACCTCCCAGACACTCATCAACCCTCTGTAAAAACACCAGACCACACATTCCAGACACTCATCACCCTTTGTAAAAACCCCAGACAACACATTCCAGACACCAATCACACTCTGTATAAACCCCAAACAACACATTCCAGACACTCATCGCCCTCTGAAGAAACCCCAGATAACACATTCCAGACACCCATCACCCTTTGTAAAAACCCCAGTCAACACATCCAGACACCCATCACTGTCTGTAAAAATCCCAGACAACACATTCCAGACACTCATCAACCACCTGTAAATATCCCAGACAGTACATTCCAGACACCCATCACACTCTGTATAAACCCCAAACAACAAATTCCAGACACTCATCAACCCTCTGTAAAAACACCAGACCACACATTCCAGACAGCTATCACTCTCTGTACAAACCACAGAGAACACATTCCAGACATCCATCACTCTCTCTAAAAACTCAGGACAACACATTCCAGACACCCGTCACCCTCTTTAAAAACCCCAGAAAACACATTCCCGACACCCATCACCCTCTGTAAAAAACCCCAGACAACACATTCCAGGCACTTAGCACTCTCTGTAAAAACCCCAGACAACACATTCCAGATAATCATCACTCTCTGTAAAAACCACAGACAACACATTGCAGATACCATCACTCTCTGTAATATCTCCAGACAACACATTCCAGTCACTCATCACCCTCTGTAAAAACCGCAGAGAACACATTCCAAATACCCATCACTGTCTGTAAAAACCCCAGAAAACACATTCCCAACACCCATCACTCTCTGTAAAACCCCAGAACAACACATTCCAGACACCCATCACTCTTGTAGAAACCCCAGACAACACATCCAGACACCTATCACTGTCTGTAAAAATCCCAGACAACACATTCGAGACACTCATCAACCATCTGTAAATATCCCAGACAGTATATTCCAGACACCCATCACTCTCTGTAAACACCCCAACCAACACATTCCAGACACTCATCACCCTCTGTACAAACCCCAGACAACACATTCTAGACACCCTTCACTCCCTGTAGAATCTCTAGACAACACATTCTAGACACCCATCCCTCTCTGTAGACACCACAGAAAAAACATTCCAGACACCCGTCACTCTCTGTAAAACTCCCAGACGACACATTCCAGACATCCATCACCCTCTCTGTAAAACACATTTCAGATACCCATCAGTCTCTGTAAAAACCCCAGACAATGCATTCCAGACACCCATCCATCTCTGTAAAACCCAGGACAACACATTCCAGACACCTATCACTCTCTGTAATAACCAAAGACAACACATTCCAGACACCCATCACACTCCGAAAAAAACACAGATAACACATTCCAGATACCCATTACTCTCTGTAAAAACCCCAGACAACACATTCCAGACACCCATCACTCTCTGTAATATCTCCAGACAACACATTCCAGACACTCATCACCCTTTGTATAAACCCCAGACAACACATTCCAGACACTCATCACTCTCTGTAATATCTCCAGACAACACATTCCAGACACTCATCACTCTCTGTAATATCTCCAGACAACACATTCCAGACACTCATCACCCTTTGTAAAAACCCCAGACAACACATTCCAGAGACCCATCACTCTCTGTAATATCTCCAGACAACACATTCCAGACACTCATCACTCTCTGTAATATCTCCAGACAACACATTCTAGACACTCATCACCCTTTGTAAAAACCCCAGACAACACATTCCAGACACCTATCACTCTCTGTATAAACCCCAGACAACACATTCCAGACGCTCATCGCCCTCTGAAGAAACCCCAGATGAACTTAAAGAGGGGTAACTTTGAAGGTATGAGACGTGAATTAGCTAAGATAGACTGGCAAATGACACTTAAAGGATTGACGGTGGATATGCAATGGCAAGCATTTAAAGGTTGCATGGATGAACTACAACAGCTGTGAGGAGGATGCTAAGAGGATGCAGGGTGACTTGGATAGGTTGGGTGAGTGGGCAAATTCATGGCAGATGCAATTTAATGTGGATAAATGTGAAGTTATCCACTTTGGTGGCAAAAATAGGAAAACAGATTATTATCTGAATGGTGGCCGATTAGGAAAAGGGGAGGTGCAACGAGACCTGGGTGTCATTATACACCAGTCATTGAAAGTGGGCATGCAGGTACAGCAGGCGGTGAAAAAGGCAAATGGTATGCTGGCATTTATAGCGAGAGGATTCGAGTACAGGAGCAGGGAGGTACTACTGCAGTTGTACAAGGCCTTGGTGAGACCACACCTGGAGTATTGTGTGCAGTTTTGGTCCCCTAATTTGAGGAAAGACATCCTTGCCATAGAGGGAGTACAAAGAAGGTTCACCAGATTGATTCCTGGGATGGCAGGACTTTCATATGATGAAAGACTGGATGAACTGGGCTTGTACTCATTGGAATTTAGAAGATTGAGGGGGGATCTGATTGAAATGTATAAGATCCTAAAGAGATTGGACAGGCTAGATGCAGGAAGATTGTTCCCGTTGTTGGGGAAGTCCAGAACGAGGGGCCAAAGTTTGAGGATAGAGGGGAAGCCTTTTAGGACCGAGATTAGGAAAAACTACTTCACACAGAGAGTGGTGAATCTGTGGAATTCTCTGCCACAGGAAACAGTTGAGGCCAGTTCATTGGCTATATTTAAGAGGGAGTTAGATATGGCCCTTGTGGCTACGGGGGTCAGGGGGTATGGAGGGAAGGCTGGGGCGGGGTTCTGAGTTGGATGATCAGCCATGATCATAATAAATGGCGGTGCAGGCTCGAAGGGCCGAATGGCCTACTCCTGCACCTATTTTCTATAATACATTCCAGACACCCATCACCCTTTGTAAAAACCCCAGTCAACACATTCCAGACATCCATCACTCTATGTAAAAGCCTCAGGCAACACATTCTAGACACCCATCACTCTCTGCACAAACCCCAGACAACACATTCCAGACACCCATCACTCTCTGAAAAAAAACCCAGACAACACATTCCAGATACTCATCACTCTCTGTAAAACCCCAGACAACAGATTCATGACACCCATCACTCTCTGTAAAACCACAGACAACACATTCCAGACACCCAGCCCCCTCTCTGAACAACACATTCCAGATACCCATCACCCTCTGTAAAAAACCCAGAGAACACATTCCAAACACCCATCACTGTCTGTAAAAACCCCAGAAAACACATTCCCAACACCCATCACTCTCTGTAGAAACACCAGACAACACATTCCAGATGCTCATCACTCTCTGTAAAACCCCAGAACAACACATTCCAGACACCCATCACTCTTGTAGAAACCCCAGACAATTCATCCAGACACCCATCACTGTCTGTAAAAATCCCAGACAACACATTCCAGACACTCGTCAACCATCTGTAAATATCCCAGACAGTACATTCCAGACACCCATCACACTCTGTAAACACGCAGACAACACATCCCAGACACTCATCACCCTCTGTACAAACCCCAGACACCCATCACTCCCTGTAGAATCTCTAGACAACACATTCTAGACACCCATCACTCTCTGTAGACACCACAGAAAAAACATTCCAGACACCCGTCACTCTCTGTAAAACTCCTAGACGACACATTCCAGACATCCATCACCCTCTCTGTAAAACACATTTCAGATACCCATCAGTCTCTGTAAAAACCCCAGACAACGCATTCCAGACACCCATCCATCTCTGTAAAACCCAGGACAACACATTCCAGACACCTATCACTCTCTGTAATAACCAAAGACAACACATTCCAGACACCCATCACACTCCGAAAAAAACACAGATAACACATTCCGGACACCCATCACTCTCTGCAAAAACCCAGACAATGCAATCCAGACTCCCATCATCCTCTCTGTAGAAACCCCAGACAACACATTCCAGACACCTATCACTCTCTGTAAGAACCACAGACAACACATTCCAGACGCTCATCAACTCTCTGTATAAACCCCTTACAGCACATTCACCCAACACTCTCTGTAAACACCCCTGACAACACATTCCAGACACACATCAATCTCTCTGCAAAATCCCCAGGCAACACCTTACAGACACCCATCGCTCTATGTAAAAACCACAGACAACTCATTCCAGACATCCATCACTCTCTCTAAAAACTCAGTACAACACATTCTAGACACTCATCACCCACTGTAAAAACCACAGAAAATGCATTCCGGACACCCATCACTCTCTGTAAAAACCCAGACAACACATTCCAGATACCCATCACTCTCTGTAAAAGTCCCAGATGACACATTCCAAACACTCATCGCTCTTTCTAAAAACCACAGACAACACATTTTTATAATCATCACTCTCTGTAGAAACCCCAGACAACCCCAGACAACGCAATCCAGACACTCATCACTCTCTGTAAAACCCCAGACAACACATTACAGACATCCATCACTCTATGTAAAAACCACAGACAACCCATTCCAGACATCCATCACCCTCTCTAAAAACTCAGGACAACACATTCCAGACGCTCATCACTCTCTGAAAAAACCCCAGTCAACACATTCCAGACACTTATCACTCTCTATAAAACTCCAGACAACACCTTCCAGACATCATCAACCCTCTATGAAAACACCAGACAACACATTCCAGACAGCAATCACTCTCTGTACAAACCACAGACAGCACATTCCAGACCTCCATCACTCTGTCTAGAAACTTAGGACAACACATTCCAGACATCAATTACTCTCTGTAGAAACTCCAGACAACATATTCCAGACACTCATCACTCTTTCTAAAAACCCCAGACAACACATTCCAGATATCCATCACTCTCTGTAATAACTCCGGACAACACATTCCAGACACTCATCACCCTCTGTAAAAACCCCAGACAACACATTCCAGACATCCATCACTCTCCATAAAAACTCAGGACAACACATTCCAGACACGGATCACTCTCTGTAAAAACCCCAGAGAACACATTCCAGACACCCATCACTCCCTGTAGAGTCTCCAAACAACACATTCCAGACACCCATCATTCCCTGTAGAAACCCTAGACAACACATTCCAGACACCCATCACTCTCTGTAACACCCCAGACAATGCATTCCAGACTCCCATTACTCTCTGTATAAAGCCCAAACAACACATTCCAGACATCAATCACTCACTGTAAAAGCACCAGAAAACACATTCCAGACACGCATCACTCTTTCTAAAGACCCGGGACAACACATTCCAGACAGCCATCACTCTCTGTAAAAACCCCAGCCAACACATTCCAGACACCCATCGCTCTCTGTAAACACGCAGACACCACATTCCAGACACCCATCACTCTCTGTAAAAACCCCAGGGAACACATTCCAGATACACATCCCTCTCTGTTAAAGTCCCAGATGACATATTCCAGACATCCATCAACCTCTCTGTACAAACCCCAGACAACACATTCCAGACATCCATCAACCTCTCTGTACAAACCCCAGACAACACATTCCAGACACCCATCATTCTCTTTAAAAACCACAGACAACAAATTCCAGACACTCATCAACCATCTGTAAAAACTCCAGACAGTACATTCCAGACACCCATCACTCTCTGTAAACACCCTAACCAACACATTCCAGACACTCATCACCCTCTGTACAAACCCCAGACAACACATTCCAGACACCCATCACTCCCTGTAGAATCTCTAGACAACACATTCTAGACACCCATCATTCTCTGTAGACACGACAGAAAAAACATTCCAGACACCCGTCACTCTCTGTAAAACTCCCAGACAACACATTATAGACACCAATCACTCTTTCTAAAAAACCCAGCCAACACATTCCAGACTCCGCACATCAAAGTTGCTGGTGAACGCAGCAGGCCAGGCAGCATCTCTAGGAAGAGGTACAGTCGACGTTTCGGGCCGAGACCCTTCGTCAGGACTAACTGAAGGAAGAGCTAGTAAGAGATTTGAAGGTGGGAGGGGGAGGGGGAGATCCGAAATGATAGGAGAAGACAGGAGGGGGAGGGATGGAGCCAAGAGCTGGGCAGGTGATTGGCAAAAGGGATCTGAGAGGATCATGGGACAGGAGGCCCAGGGAGAAAGACAAAGGGGGAGGGGGAGGAGCCCAGAGGATGGGCAAGGGGTATAGCCAGAGGGACAGAGGGAGAAAAAGGAGAGAGAGAGAAAGAATGTGTGTATATAAATAAATAACGGATGGGGTAATAGGGGGAGGTGGGGTATTAGCAGAAGTTAGAGAAGTCAATGTTCATGCCATCAGGTTGGAGGCTACCCAGACAGAATATAAGGTGTTGTTCCTTCAACCTGAGTGTGGCTTCATCTTTACAGTAGAGGAGGCCGTGGATAGACATGTCAGAATGGGAATGGGATGTAGAATTAAAATGTGTGGCCACTAGGAGATCCTGCTTTCTCTGGTGGACAGAGCGTAGGTGTTCAGCAAAACGGTCTCCCAGTCTGCGTCGGGATTCGCCAATATATGGAAGGCCACATCGGGAGCACCGGACGCAGTATATCACCCCAGCCGACTCACAGGTGAAGTGTCACCTCACCTGGAAGGACTGTCTGGGGCCCTGAATGGTAGTGAGGGAGGAAGTGTAAGGGCATGTGTAGCAATTGTTCCGCTTACAAGGATAAGTGCCAGGAGAAAGATCGGTGGGGAGGGATGGGGGGGACGAATGGACAAGGGAGTCGCGTAGGGAGCGATCCTTGCGGAAAGCAGAGGTGGGGAGGGGAAGATGTGCTTAGTGGTGGGATCCCGTTGGAGGTGGTGGAAGTTACGGAGAATAATATGTTGGACCCAGAGGCTGGTGGGGCGGTAGGTGAGGACCAGGGGAACCCTATTCCTAGTGGGGTGGCGGGAGGATGGAGTGAGAGCAGATGTGCGTGAAATGGGGGAGATGCGTTTGAGAGCAGAGTTGATGGTGGAGGAAGGGAAGCCCGTTTCTTTAAAAAGGACATCTTCCTCGTCCTGGAATGAAAAGCCTCATCCTGAGAGCAGATGTGGCAGAAATGGAGGAATTTCGAGAAGGGGATGGCATTTTTGCAAGAGACAGGGTGAGAAGAGGAATAGTCCAGATAGCTGTGAGAGTCAGTAGGCTTATAGTAGACATCAGTGCATAAGCTGTCTCCAGAGACAGAGACAGAAAGATCTAGAAAGGGGAGGGAGGTGTCGGAAATGGACCAGGTAAACTTGAGGGCAGGGTGAAAGTTGGAGGCAAAGTTAATAAAGTCAACGAGCTCAGCATGCGTGCAGGAAGCAGCGCCAATGCAGTCGTCGATGTAGCGATGGAAAAGTGGGGGACAGATACCAGAATAGGCACGGAACATAGATTGTTCCACAAAGCCAACAAAAAGGCAGGCATAGCTAGGACCCATACGGGTGCCCATAGCTACACCTTTAGTTTGGGGGAAGTGGGAGGAGCCAGAGGAGAAATTATTAAGAGTAAGGACTAATTCCGCTAGACAGAGCAGAGTGGTGGTAGAGGGGAACTGATTAGGTCTGGAATCCAAAAAGAAGCGGAGAGCTTTGAGACCTTCCTGATGGGGGATGGAAGTATAGAGGGACTGGACATCCATGGTGAAAATAAAGTGGTGGGGGCCAGGGAACTTAAAATCATCGAAAAGTTTAAGAGCGTGAGAAGTGTCACGAACATAGGTCGGAAGGGATTGAACAAGGGGGGATAAAACAGTGTCGAGTTATGCAGAAACGAGTTCGGTGGGGCAGGAGCAAGCTGAGACCATAGGTCTGCCAGAACAGGCAGGTTTGTGGATCTTGGGTAGGAGGTAGAAACGGGAAGGGCGAGATGTGGGACCTATAAGGTTGGTAGCAGTGGATGGTAGATCCCCTGAGCGGATAAAGTCGGTGATGGTGTGGGAGACAATGGCCTGGTGCTCCTTATTGGGGTCACGATCGAGGGGTAAATAAGAGGAGGTATCGGCGAGTTGTTGCTGTGCCTCGGCGAGGTAGAGGTCAGTACGCCACACTACAACAGCAGCCCCCTTATCGGCGGGTTTAATAATAAGGTTAGGATTAGTGCGGAGGGAGTGGAGAGCAGAGCGTTCCGAAGGAGTGAGGTTGGAATGGGGACAAGGTGCGGTGAAGTCGAGACGGCTGATGCCCTGTCGGCAGTTAGCGATAAAGAGATCCAGAGCAGGCAGAAGGCCAGAGCGGGGTGTCCATGAAGAGGAGGAGGGTTGAAGACGGGAGAAGGGGTCGTCAGTGGGGGTGGAAGAGTCCTTGCCGAAGAAGTAGGCTCGGAGACGGAGACGGCGGAAGAAGAGTTCCGCATCGTGGCGAACACGGAACTCGCTGAGGTGTGGGCGAAGGGGGACAAAGGTGAGGCCCTTACTGAGAGCAGAGCGTTCTGCCTCCGACAGTTGAAGGTCGGAGGGGATGGTAAAGACCCGGCATGGATGAGAGCTGGGATCAGAGGGGGGAGGGGGGAGGCTGGGGGTGTCAATGGAGAGGGGAGGGTTGGGGTGAGAGGAAGATGGAGCCTCTGAGGACCCAGGAGTTGACGGTGGGATCTGAGGGAGACGAGGTTGCAGAGTGGTGGTAGGGGAAGGGGAGTCACAAAAGCAGCACATAAAGACCCGGCCTGGAGTTCAAGGCTGGAGTCGCAGTTGGTGGTTGCGCAATCGCTTTGAAGATGTCCAACACCTCAGGGCATATTCAAAACCCGGGCTCCAACAACGACCATGGACACCTTCAAAGCTCCCTACGCGACTCCCTTGTCCATTCGTCCCACCCCATCCCTCCCCACTGATCTCCCTCCTGGCACTTATCCTTGTAAGCAGAACAAGTGCTACACATGCCCTTACACTTCCTCCCTTACCACTATTCAGGGCCCCAGACAGTCCTTCTAGGTGAGGCGACACTTCACCTGTGAGTCGGCTGGGGTGATATACTGCGTCCGGTGCTCCCGATGTGGCCTTCTATATATTGGCGAGACCCGACGCAGACTGGGAGACCGCTTTGCTGAACATCTACGCTCTGTGCGCCAGAGAAAGCAGGATCTCCCAGTGGCCACACATTTTAATTCCACATCCCATTCCCATTCTGACATGTCTATCCATGGCCTCCTCTACTGTAAAGATGAAGCCACACTCAGGTTGGAGGAACAACACCTTATATTCCATCTGGGTAGCCTCCAATCTGATGGCATGAACATTGACTTCTCTAACTTCCGCTAATGTCCTACCTCCCCCTCGTACCCCATCCGTTATTTATTTATATACACACATTCTTTCTCTCACTCTCCTTTTTCTCCCTCTGTCCCTCTGAATATACCCCTTGCCCATCCTCTGGGTTCCACCCCCCTTGTCTTTCTCCACGGACCTCCTGTCCCATGATCCTCTCGTATCCCTTTTGCCAATCACCTGTCCAGCTCTTGGCTCCATCCCTCCTCCTCCTGTCTTCTCCTATCATTTTGGATCTCCCCCTCCCACTCCCACTTTCAAATCTCTTACTAGCTCTTCCTTCAGTTAGTCCTGACGAAGGATCTCGGCCTGAAATGTCGACTGTACCTCTTCCTAGAGATGCTGCCTGGCCTGCTGCGTTCACCAGCAACTTTGATGTGTGTTGCTTGAATTTCCAGCATCTGCAGAATTCCTGTTGTTTACATTCCAGACTCCCATCACTCTCTCTAAAAACCCCAAACAGCACATTTCGGACATCAATCACTCTCTGTAAAAACCCCAGGGAACACATTTCAGATACCCATCACTCTCTATAAAAGTCAAAGACGTCACATTCCAGACACCCATCACCCTCTCTGTACATCCACCACCTCGGAAACAACCTTGCTAATGGATGTAAAAATTCTACTCCCTTTTCTCAGTGTAAAAGTGCTTTTCCCATTTCTCAGTGTAAAAATTTTATTCCCATTTCTCCGTGTGAAAGTGCTATTCCCATTTCTCTGTGTAAAAATTTTATTCCCATTTCTCAGTGTAAAATACTATTCCCTTTTCTCAGTGTGAAAGTGCTGTTCTTTTTTCTCAGTGTAAAAGTGCTTTTCCTTTTTCTCTGTGTAAAAAATTTATTCCCATTTCTCAGTGTAAAATTGCTATTCCCATTTCTCAGTGTAAAAGTACTATTCCCTTTTTCTCAGTGTGAAAGTGCTGTTCCCTTTTCTCAGTGTGAAAGTGCTGTTCCTTTTTCTCGGTTTCTTTGTCTCTGCTGCATCTGTTGCCAGGTTGAGGATGGCCTTTCCAGGCCATCTGAGATATTCTCCTCCCTTAAAGCAGGGGGCATTATTTTCCTCACGTTAATGCTGCCCTCGCCCACATCTCGGCCACTTCCTGAACATCTGCGCTCACCGCATGTTCCTGCCACGTTAACAGGGATAGAGTTCCTCTTGACCTTGCCTACCAACCTCTCAGCCAGCACACCATTCCCACTTTCTGCCATTTCTAAAGGGATCCTGCCACTAAACACCCCCAACTCTCCACTTTCCACAAGAATCACTCCCACTGCAATTCCCTTGTCCATTCATCCCTCCTCACTGATCTCCCTCCTGCCACATATCCCTGCAAGTGTCCAAAGCACTAGTCCTGCCCATTCACCTCCTCCCTCACCTCCATTCAGGGCCCCAAACAGCCCTTCCAGGTGACGCAACACTTCATTTGCCAATCTGCTGGGGTCGACTATTGTGCCTGGTGCTCCCAACGCGGCCTCCTCTACACTGGTGAGACCCATTGTAAATCGAGAGACCACTTCGTCGAGCACCTCCTCTCCATGCACCAAAAGTGGAACTCCCCAGAGGCCAAATATTTTAATTCCCATTCCCATTCCTATTCCAACATGCGCCGCAATGAGGCCACGTCCGAGTGTAGGAGTGATACCTTATGCTCCATCTGGGTGGCCTCCAACCCAATGGCATGAACATCGATTTCTCCTTGTGGTAAAAGGAAATTTCCTCCCCCTCCTCTTTTTTTCTATTCCCCTCTCTGAACTTTAACCTTTCCTCACCTGTCTGTCTCCTCCTCCTGGTGCCCCTCTTCCTTTCCTTTCTTCTATGATCTACTCCATGTTGACGTGCTCATGGTGGAGAGGATTTTTCCTGTGATGGACTGGGCCATATCCACTACATTTTGTAGGCTTTCCTGTTCTAGGTGTTACGTACCCCGTAACTGGGTTGCCAAACCAGCAGAAATGAAACACGTGTTGGAGTCTGTGATTACTAGGAACTAATAAAGTTTTATTAAAGAAATAAGTAATACAGTACACTAATCGCAAGGATATAAATGTAACAGGTTAGCAATGATAGTATACACATATACACAGAAGTAGGGTAATAGGAATCAACCAAGCTCTATCGCAGTCGAGGGGTAAAATGATCAGTCTTAAGAGAAGCAGAGTTCAGTTCAGTCTAGTGCAGTTCGAAGTAATCGCTGTTGTTGTACCGTTGGAGAGAGAGAGTGAGAGATGCAGTTGGTTTCAGGCAAACCTTTGGATGTCTTCTAATCCCACTGTGGTCACCGACTGTGACCCCTCCGTTCCGGATACGATTGCTCTTCTGTGGTGAACCCGGCACCCAGGCAAGGGTGGACACACCCCAGGTTCCCACCGATCGTATCTTTACACCCTGTGAGCCTCTGATCGATTCCCGGGAACTGGTCCTCCAAACTCCCACCACCTTGAGAGGCACAGTGCTCTTTCCAGGGTCTCGTGGTGTGTGTGTCCCGTGTCTTAGCAAATCTGCTATTTTTATCCCCCTGCTGGGGTATCACCAGTCCATCAAACTTCAAACAGTTCAGGTTCAAAGCAAACGGCCTGTCGCAGGCGCCAACATCGGAATTGTGTTTCTTTCTCGTTAATTTCTCTCTTCTCTCTTATTAGCATTTTGAATGTTTCTCCATTGTCTTCCGTTATCTCTCTCATAAGCATCACCCGTCCTGCAGTGTCACACATGACAAAGGGCATTGGTGTCCCCATACCAGTGATGGCAGCCAGACAATGTACTCTCCCTTACGTATCTGTGGAGGTTTGTCAAAGTTCTAGATGTCAGGCGAATTTTCATGCAGCCTTACCAACACGCCGCTTCCCCCTCCTCCCCACAACTGCCCTCAGACAAAAGGCCATGAATTCCACCCCCAGCTACAACCCAACACCCCCAAGAGGCAGCTTCCGGATGAGACAACAGAGCCGCACAGAACAGGCCGGGAAAGCCCTTCAGCCCACCCCGTTCCTGTTGACCCACCTCCGCCGATCCCACTCTCCACCACGAAGTCCATCTCCTTCTCTGCCTCAGTGATTCAAGTATTTGTCAGACACTTCTTCAATGCCAGGCAGTGTGTCCCAGATTCCAACCTCCCCCTCAGGTCCACCTCTAACCCTCTTCCCTATGAGAGTATGTTTAATACTGTGATTGTTTACCTGCAGTGCACTTTCTCTGTAACCGAGCACTTCATTCTGCATTCTTGTTCTACCTCAATGCTCCGTGTAATGATCTGATCTGCCAACATCTCACCACGTTCTCCACCTCTCTGCCCTCTCAACCTCACTGCGTCCTCCATCTCTTTCGGAGCGGAGGCTGGAGCCCAGTGACTTTGGCGTTGAGGCTTCCTGGAAGGAATCATAGACGGTCCGTCCAATCACCACCTCAGGCTGAGTGGGCGGCAGAGGGCCGACGCGTGGATGATGGCCCAAAGAACCTGGCTCCATGCTGGACGACTCAACAGATGGGGTGCTCCTCAGGTCACCTACTGCCGTCCAGCAGGATGAGGATGGAGACCAGGACAGGCTGTGAGACGGCTGGTCCCGGTCTGACACAACCTGGAATGTTCAGCAGGCCAGCGTCTCACAGCCCCCACTTCCGATGCACAGACCGGCGCTCTGCACCGACCTCAGGGTGCAGGCTGGGCAACGCCTGCTTCCAGCTGGGCAGGTCCAGGGAGGGGTTTACTCACTCCTCGACCCACCAGTCCAAGGTTCAGCAGCCTGGTTCCCAGGGTGGTGCCCAGACACCCCTGTGATGGGCACTGAGGCCTCTAAACCTGAGGGTAGGCAGTTTCCTGGTGACTGACAGTGCCTCATCTCAGTGTGTGCCTGAGAGAGTGAGCGTGTGTGTGTGTGAGAGAGAGTGTTTGAGTGTGTATGTCTGTGTGTGTATGTGCAAGTGTGCGTGTTTGTAAATGAGTGTAAGTGTGTGTGAGTGAGTGTGTATGTGAGTGTGAGACACTGTATCTGTATGGAATTTACACGTTCTCTCTGTGTCCGTGTGGAGTTTACACTCTGTGTCCGTGTGGAGCTTACACTCTCCGTGTCCGTGTGGAGTTTACACTCTCCGTGTCCGTGTGGAGTTTACACGTTTTCTCTGTGTCCGTGTGGATTTACACTCTCTGTGTCCGTGTGGAGTTTACACGTTCTCTCTGTGTCCGTGTGGAGTTTACACTCTCCGTGTCCATGTGGAGTTTACACGTTCTCTCTGTGTCCGTGTGGAGTTTACACGTTCTCTCTGTGTCCGTGTGGAGTTTACACTCTCTGTGTCCGTGTGGAGTTTACACGTTCTCTCCATGTCCGTGTGGAGTTTACACTCTCCATGTCCGTGTGGAGTTTACACTCTCTGTGTCCATGTGGAGTTTACACGTTCTCTCTGTGTCCGTGTGGAGTTTACACTCTCTGTGTCTGTGTGGAGTTTACACGTTCTCTCTGTGTCTGTGTGGAGTTTACACGTTCTCTCTGTGTCCGTGTGGAGTTTACACTCTCCATGTCCATGTGGAGTTTACACGTTCTCTCTGTGTCCGTGTGGAGTTTACACTCTCTGTGTCCGTGTGGAGTTTACACGTTCTCTCTGTGTCTGTGTGGAGTTTACACTCTCTGTGTCCGTGTGGAGTTTACATGTTCTCTCTGTGTCCGTGAGGAGTTTACACGTTCTCTCTGTGTCCGTGTGGAATTTACACTCTCAGTGTCCGTGTGGAGTTTACACGTTCTCTCTGTGTCCGTGTGGAGTTTACACTCTCTGTGTCCGTGTGGAATTTACACTCTCTGTGTCCGTGTGGAGTTTACACGTTCTCCCTCTGTCCGTGTGGAGTTTACACTCTCCGTGTCCGTGTGGAGTTTACACTCTCTGTGTCCGTGTGGAATTTACACTCTCTGTGTCCGTGTGGAATTTACACGTTCTCTCTGTGTCCGTGTGGAGTTTACATGTTCTCCCTGTGTCCGTGTGGAGTTTACACGTTCTCTCTGTGTCCGTGTGGAGCTTACACTCTCTGTGTCCGTGTGGAGTTTACACGTTCTCTCTGTGTCCATGTGGAGTTTACACTCTCTGTGTCCGTGTGGAGTTTACACTCTCCGTGTCCGTGTGGAGTTTACACGTTCTCTCTGTGTCCGTGTGGAGCTTACACTCTCTGTGTCCGTGTGGAGTTTACATTCTCTGTGTCCGTGTGGAGTTTACACGTTCTCTCTGTGTCCGTGTGGAGTTTACACTCTCCATGTCCGTGTGGAATTTACACGTTCTCTCAGTGTCCGTGTGGAGTTTACACGCTCTCTGTGTGTCCGTGTGGAGTTTACACGTTCTCTCTGCGTCCGTGTGGAGTTTACACTCTCCGTGTCCGTGTGTAATTTACACGTTCTCTCTGTGTCCGTGTGGAGTTTACACGTTCTCTCTGTGTCCGTGTGGAGTTTACACTCTCTGTGTCCGTGTGGAATTTACACTCTCTGTGTCCGTGTGGAGTTTACACGTTTTCTCTGTGTCCGTGTGGAGTTTACACTCTCTGTGTCCGTGTGGAATTTACACTCTCTGTGTCTGTGTGGAGTTTACACTCTCTGTGTCCGTGTGGACTTTACACGTTCTCTCTGTGTCCGTGTGGAGTTTACACTCTCCGTGTCCGTGTGGAGTTTACACTTTCTGTGTCCGTGTGGAGTTTACATGTTCTCTCTGTGTCCGTGTGGAGTTTACACGTTCTCTCTGTGTCCGTGTGGAGTTTACACTCTCTGTGTCCGTGTGGAGTTTACACGTTCTCTCTGTGTCCGTGTGGAGTTTACACTCTCTGTGTCCATGTGGAGTTTACACTCTCCGTGTCCATGTGGAGTTTACACTCTCCGTGTCCGTGTGGAGTTTACACGTTCTCTCTGTGTCCGTGTAGAGTTTACACTCTCCGTGTCCGTGTGGAGTTTACACGTTCTCTCCATGTCCGTGTGGAGTTTACACTCTCCATGTCCGTGTGGAGTTTACACGTTCTCTCTGTGTCCGTGTGGAGTTTACACTCTCCATGTCCGTGTAGAGTTTACACCCTCCGTGTCCGTGTGGAGTTTACATTCTCTGTGTCCGTGTGGAGTTTACACGTTCTCTCAGTGTCCATGTGGAGTTTACACGTTCTCTCTGTGTCCGTGTGGAGTTTACACGCTCCGTGTCCGTGTGGAATTTACACGTTCTCTCTGTGTCCGTGTGGATTTTACCTCTCTGCGTCCGTGTGGAGTTTACACGTTCTCTCTGTGTCCGTGTGGATTTTACCTCTCTGTGTCCGTGTGGGGTTTACACGTTCTCTCTGTGTCCGTGTGGAGTTTACACTCTCTCTGCATGCATTTAGAAATGATACAATGTTCTTCTGGTGTGCTATCACAGAAACACAGGACAGACCAAGACTGAAAAACTGACAAAAACCACATAATTATAACATATAGTTACAACAGTGCAACAATACCATAACTTGATGAAGAACAGGTCATGGGCACTGTAAAAAAAAGTTCAAAGTCTCTCGAAAGTCCCATGATCTCAGGCAGACGGTTGAAGGAAGAAAACTCTCCCTGCCATGAGCTTCCAGCGCTGCAAACTTGCCGATGCAGCATCCTGGAAGCACCCGACCACAGTCCGACTCTGAGTTGTCCGAAAACTTCGAGCCTCCAACCAGCCCTCCGACACCAAGCACCGAGCACCATCTCTGCCGAGCACTTTGACCCCGGCCCCGGCCGCCAGCAACAGGCAAAGCTGAGGATTTGGGGCCTTCCCCTCCGGAGATTCTCAATCGCACAGTAGCAGCAGCAGCGAAGCGGGCATTTCAGAAATTTCTCCAGATGTTCCTCTGCGCTTCTCACGTCTGTCTCCATCAAATCAGAATTGTGCACGGCATCCTATTTAACAAATACGACATCAAAGAGAGAAAGTGTAGGGGGGGAGGTAAATGAGAGGTGGGGAGAGTCAGGGAGAGGGGTGGAGGGGATGCACTGGGGAACAGGCTGTATTTGTTTCTCTGTCAATGGCTTTTACTGCGAGTTCCCCATCCTCTCCCTTTTCATTCTAACATTTTCTCTTTCTAAAATTATTCCTCTAAATAATCTCTCTCTCTCTGAAGTTACCTCTATAAAATGTTCCGCAGCTCTCTCCTCCTGTCACCTCCACCTCTTTCCATTGTCTTCCTGCACCCTCACCCTCTGCTCCCTCCCTCTATCTCACCGTCATGCAGAGAGAGAATAATTCTCCAGAAACATCTGCCGGGGTGTGCGTGTAATGTCTGGTTTATTGGGATTGTGGATGGCGTGAGTGAATGGACAGTGGTGTCCCACAGGACTCGGTGCTGAGCCTACTGTTAATAAAAACAATTCGGATTAGAGTGTATAAGGCCTGGTTAGTGGACTGACAGGTACCAGAGCTGATATCGCAGACAGTGAGCAGTTATTCGGAATTACACGGGAGTCAGTGGCCAGCTGGGGAAGCAGGCTGACGAATGCTGAATGGAGTTGTTGTAAGTGTGAGGTGCAGCATTTTGGGAAGACAGCCGCGAAAAGGACTTTCACAGCAAACAATGGGTCCAGGCAGTGTTGTAGAACAGAGGGACATCGGGTACAGGTACGTGGTTCCCTGAGGTAGACAGGGTGGTGAAGAAGGTGTTTGATCAGTCAAGGCAGGGGTGGGGAGTTATGTTATAGTTGTACACGGTGTTGGTGTGTGCAGGTTTGGCCATAAGCTGTTATACCCTGTTAGAAGAACAATCCATTAAACTGGAAAGAGGGCAGAGGAGGTTTACAAGGATGTTGTCAAGACTTCAGAGCCTGAGTGACAGAGAGAGGTTGTGCAGGTTGGAGCACAGGAGACTGAGAGGTGACCCTCACAGAGGTGTATCAAATCGTGAGGGGCAGGGATAGGGGCAACAGACCAGTCTCTCCCCAGGGCTGGAGAATCAAGAACAGAGGGCTGAGGTTTAATGTGACGGGAAGAGATTTAACAGGAAACTGAGCGGCAACTTCTTCACCCAGAGAGCGGTCAGTCTATAGAATGAGCTGTCAGAGGAAGTGGTTCAGACAAGTACTTTAATAATGTTTAGAAGACCTTTGGACAGGTACATGGATAGGAAAGGATTAGAGGGATATGGACAGGAACACAGATAGGAAAGATTTAGAGGGATATGGACAGTACACGGATAGGAAAGGATTAGAGGGATATGGACAGGTACACGGATAGGAAAGGTTTAGAGGGATACGGACAGGTACACGGATAGGAAAGGTTTAGAGGGATACGGACAGGTACACGGATAGGAAAGGTTTAGAGGGATACGGACGGGTACACGGATAGGAAAGATTAGACCTTAAGACATAGGAGCAGAATTAGGCCATCAAATCTGCTCCACCATTCCATCACGGCTGATCCTGGATCCCAAGCAACCCTATACACCTGCCTCCTCACCATATCTTTTGATGCTCTGAACGATCAGGAAATGATCAACTTCCATCTTAAATATTCTTACAGACTTGACCTCTGCTGCAGTCAGTGGCAGAGCATTCCACAGATTCACTACTCTCTGGCTAAAAAAATTCCTCCTTACCTCTATTCGAAATGGTCACTCCTCAACTCTGCCCCATCATGCGAAATAATCCTCTCCACATTCACCTCCTCTAGTCCTTTCAACATCCGGTAGGTTTCAATGAGATCTCCCACATTTTTCTAAATTCCAGTGAGTACAGGCCCAAAGTTGTCAAATGCTCCCCAAATGTTAACCCTTTAATTCCCAGAATCATCCTCGTGAATCTCCTCTGGACTCTCTCCAATGACAACAGATCTTTTCTGAAATATGGGACCGAAAACATAGAAACATAGAAGCAGGAGTAGGCCATTTAGCCCTTCGAGCCTGCACCGCCATTCAGTATGATCATGGCTGTTCATCCAACTCAGAACCCTGTACCTGCCTTCTCTTCACACCCCCTGATCCCTTTAGCCACAAGGGCCATATCTAACTCCCTCTTAAATATAGCCAATGAACTGGCCTCAACTGTTTCCTGTGGCAGAGAATTCCACAGATTCACCATTCTCTGTGTGAAGAAGTTTTTCCTCATCTCGGTCCTAAAGGCTTCCCCTTTATCCTCAAACTGTGACCCCTCGTTCTGGACTTCCCCAACATCGGGAACAATCTTCCTGCATCTAGCCTGTCCAATCCCTTTAGGATTTTATACGTTTCAATAAGATCCCCCTTCAATCTTCTAAATTCCAACGAGTATAAGCCTAGCCGATCCAGTCTTTCATCATATGAAAGTCCTGCCATCCCAGGAATCAATCTATATATGATTCCCATAATGTTTTTTTTTACCTTACAGTTTCTCAACTCCACCCACAAAGATTTGACATTCTCTGACCCTACGTCACCTCTTTCTAAAGATGTAGTTCCATCTCTTGCCTTTGTCTTCCTGCCTGTCCTTTCAATACAAAGTATATCCTTTGATGTTAAACTCCAACTATGACCTTCTTTGAGCCACGACTCAGTGATGCCCAGTGTCAGCTGACCAATCTCTAATTGTGCCACGAGTTCATCCACCTTATTCCGAATGCTACCTGCGTTTAAATACAGCTCCCTCAGTCCTTTTGAATTTTGCCTCTGTGGTACAATTTAACTCTTTGCTCTGTTTGCATTTCTACCCAATCATTGGCTTGTCCTTCATGTTACACCCATCATCTACTCGTAAACCTGCTAGCTCATCCTCAGCTCCATCATCCTGGTTCCTATCCCCCCGCCAGGAGGATACGGACAGATGCACGGATAGGAAAGGTTTAGAGGGATACGGACAGGTACACGGATAGGAAAGGTTCAGAGGGATACGGACAGGTACACGGATAGGAAAGGTTTAGAGGGATATGGACAGGTACACGGATAGGAAAGGTTTAGAGGGATATGGACAGGTACACGGATAGGAAAGGTTTAGAGGGATATGGACAGGTACACGGATAGGAAAGGTTTAGAGGGATGTGGACAGGTACACGGATAGGAAAGGTTTAGAGGGATATGGACAGGTACACGGATAGGAAAGGTTTACAGGGATACGGACAGGTACACGGATAGGAAGGGTTTAGAGGGATACGGACGGGTACACGGATAGGAAAGGTTTAGAGGGATACGGACAGGTACACGGATAGGAAAGGTTTACAGGGATACGGACAGGTACACGGATAGGAAAGGTTTAGAGGGATACGGACAGGTACACGGATAGGAAAGGTTTACAGGGATACGGACAGGTACACGGATAGGAAAGGTTTAGAGGGATACGGACAGGTACACGGATAGGAAAGGTTTAGAGGGATACGGACAGGTACACGGATAGGAAAGGTTTACAGGGATACGGACAGGTACACGGATAGGAAAGGTTTAGAGGGATATGGACAGGTACACGGATAGGAAAGGTTTAGAGGGATACGGACAGGTACACGGATAGGAAAGGTTTAGAGGGATACGGACAGGTACACGGATAGGAAAGGTTTAGAGGGATATGGACAGGTACACGGATAGGAAGGGTTTAGAGGGATATGGACAGATACACGGATAGGAAAGGTTTCGAGGGATATGGACAGGTACATGGATAGGAAAGGTTTAGAGGGATATGGACAGGTACATGGATAGGAAAGGTTTAGAGGGATATGGACAGGTACATGGATAGGAAAGGTTTAGAGGGATACGGACAGGTGCACGGATAGGAAAGGTTTAGAGGGATACGGACAGGTACACGGATAGGAAAGGTTTAGAGGGATATGGACAGATACACGGATAGGAAAGGTTTACAGGGATATGGACAGGTACACGGATAGGAAAGGTTCAGAGGGATATGGACAGGGCCACGGATAGAAAAGGTTCAGAGGGATATGGACAGGGCCACGGATAGGAATGGGTCAGAGGGATATGGGACTAATGGTGAGAAGGACCTGCTCCCACAATGTATCACTGTATGATTGTAACATAACAATCCAACTCTACAGTTATTATTCAAGTCTGGTGTGTGCAAGCAGGTGCCGAGCTGGTCTGTGTGTCATTGTGGTGGCTGGGTAACATCTGTGAGTGAGGCGAGTGAGATCGACAGGGGAGGAAATGAATGTGTCGGTGTTTCCGTGTCTGACTTCTGACCAGTTTCTACTTCCTGTAGGACTCCACTGCATCGGGGTCAGGGAGGGAAATCTCCCACCAACCCTGACCCACCGTACAATGGCCAGCAACTGTCAGAACGTCAATGACCTCTACGAGTTTGGAGAGACCCTCGGCAGGTGAGAGACAATATGATGTAACATTGTACAGGAGGGAGAGAGAAGAGAAAGTGAGAGATGAAAGGGGGGAGTAGAGGTAGACAGAGAGAGAGAAAGAGAGGGAAATAGATATCAGTGTGATGGTGCATGTGAGGGTGTGTTTGCAAGAAAGTTTAGAGTGAGCTTCACTCTGTGTCTGACCCCGGGAGTGTGTGATGGGACGGTGTAGAGGGAGCTTCACTCTGTGTCTGACCCCGGGAGTGAGTGATGGGACGGTGTGGAGGGAGCTTCACTCCGTGTCTGACCCTGGGAGTGTGTGATGGGACGGTGTAGAGGGAGTTTCACTCTGTGTCTGACCCCGGGAGTGTGTGATGGGACAGTGTAGAGGGAGTTTCACTCTGTGTCTGGCCCTGGGAGTGTGTGATGGGACAGTGTAGAGGGAGTTTCACTCTGTGTCTGACCCCGGGAGTGTGTGATGGGACGGTGTAGAGGGAGCTTCACTCTGTGTCTGACCCCGGGAGTGAGTGATGGGACGGTGTAGAGGGAGTTTCACTCTGTGTCTGACCCCGGGAGTGAGTGATGGGACGGTGCAGAGGGAGTTTCACTCTGTGTCTGACCCCGGGAGTGTGTGATGGGATAGTGTAGAGGGAGTTTCACTCTGTGTCTGACCCCGGGAGTGGGTGATGGGACAGTGTGGAGGGAGTGTCACTCTGTGTCTGACCCTGGGAGTGTGTGATGGGACGGTGTAGAGGGAGTGTCACTCTATGTCTGACCCTGGGAGTGTGTGATGGGACGGTGTAGAGGGAGTTTCACTCTGTGACTGACCCTGGGAGTGTGTGATCCGATGACGTTCTCCCTACTCTCCTAACCCAACCCCGTCTGTTCCCTGCAGTGGTCAGTTTGGGACCGTGCGGAAATGCCAGGAGAAACTGACGCAGAAATGGTTTGCCGCCAAGTTCATCAGGGTTCGCCGGAGCCGGGGCAGCCCGTGGGGGGTGGAGAGGGAGGAAGTGCAGCGAGAGGTGACCATTCTTCAGGACATGCGGCATCCCAATATCGTGACCATGCACGACGTGTTCGAGAGCCGGGCAGAGATCGTGCTCATCCTGGAGCTGTGAGTCAGTCATTTTTGCCTCTCCCCCGGTGCTCCCTCCTCGCCGACCCCCTCGGTGACTACCCACCGTGCTCCCCCCTCTCCGACCCCTCGGTGACTACCCACCGTGCTCCCCCCTCACCAACCCCTCGGTGACTACCCGGTGTGCTCCCTCCTCACCACCCCCCTCGGTGACTACCCACCGTGCTCCCCCCTCACCACCCCCCTCGGTGACTATCCTCCGTGCTCACTCCTCGCCACCCTCACACAGTGCGTCACAGCCAGGCACTCCCTCCTGATGGCCCCTCGCACCTCCAGCGTTCCTTTCTCACCTCCTCACCAGGACGAGTCATCACCCTGAAGCCAGGGTTAGCTTGGTGCTGGACGAGGCATGTGATTGGGAGCCGAGTGACCAGTGCGAATGGGGACGCCTCTCTTCGTTGTTTATATGTATGTTTTCACTGTAGGGAGTACCAAGGGACAGAGGCACCTCGGTGTACAAGGGTAGGACACACACTGTGAACGGTAGGCAGTACTGAGGGACAGAGGGACCTCGGTGTACGAGGGTAGGACACACTGTGAACAGTAGGGAGTACTGAGGGACAGAGGGACCTCAGTGTATGAGGGTAGGACACACACTGTGAACGGTAGGAAGTACAGAGGGACAGAGGGACCTCGGTGTACGAGGGTAGGACACACACTGTGAATGGTAGGGAGTACTGAGGGACAGAGGGACCTCGGTGTACAAGGGTAGGACACACACTGTGAACGGTAGGAAGTACAGAGGGACAGAGGGACCTCGGTGTACGAGGGTAGGACACACACTGTGAACGGTAGGGAGTACTGAGGGACAGAGGGACCTCGGTGTACAAGGGTAGGACACACTGTGAACGGTAGGGAGTACTGAGGGACAGAGGGACCTCGGTGTACGAGGGTAGGACACACACTGTGAACGGTAGGGAGTACTGAGGGACAGAGGGACCTCGGTGTACGAGGGTAGGGGACACACTGTGAACAGTAGGGAGTACTGAGGGACAGAGGGACCTCGGTGTACGAGGGTAGGACACACTGTGAATGGTAGGGAGTACTGAGGGACAGAGGGACCTCGGTGTACAAGGGTAGGACACACACTGTGAACGGTAGGCAGTACTGAGGGACAGAGGGACCTCGGTGTACGAGGGTAGGACACACACTGTGAACGGTAGGGAGTACTGAGGGACAGAGGGACCTCGGTGTACGAGGGTAGGACACACACTGTGAACGGTAGGGAGTACTGAGGGACAGAGGGACCTCGGTGTACAAGGGAAGGACACACTGTGAAAGGTAGGGAGTACTGAGGGACAGAGGAACCTCGGTGTACAAGGGTAGGACACACTGTGAACGGTAGGGAGTACTGAGGGACAGAGGGACCTCGGTGTACGAGGGTAGGGGACACACTGTGAACAGTAGGGAGTACTGAGGGACAGAGGGACCTCGGTGTACAAGGGTAGGACACACACTGTGAACGGTAGGCAGTACTGAGGGACAGAGGGACCTCGGTGTACGAGGGTAGGACACACACTGTGAACGGTAGGGAGTACTGAGGGACAGAGGGACCTCGGTGTACGAGGGTAGGACACACACTGTGAACGGTAGGAAGTACAGAGGGACAGAGGGACCTCGGTGTACGAGGGTAGGACACACACTGTGAATGGTAGGGAGTACTGAGGGACAGAGGGACCTCGGTGTACGAGGGTAGGTCACACACTGTGAACGGTAGGGAGTACTGAGGGACAGAGGGACCTCGGTGTACGAGGGTAGGGGACACACTGTGAACAGTAGGGAGTACTGAGGGACAGAGGGACCTCGGTGTACGAGGGTAGGACACACTGTGAACGGTAGGAAGTACAGAGGGACAGAGGGACCTCGGTGTACGAGGGTAGGACACACTGTGAACAGTAGGGAGTACTGAGGGACAGAGGGACCTCGGTGTACAAGGGTAGGACACACACTGTGAACGGTAGGAAGTACAGAGGGACAGAGGGACCTCGGTGTACGAGGGTAGGACACACACTGTGAACGGTAGGGAGTACTGAGGGACAGAGGGACCTCGGTGTACAAGGGTAGAACACACTGTGAAAGGTAGGGAGTACTGAGGGACAGAGGGACCTCGGTGTACAAGGGTAGGACACACACTGTGAACGGTAGGGAGTACTGAGGGACAGAGGGACCTCGGTGTACGAGGGTAGGGGACACACTGTGAACAGTAGGGAGTACTGAGGGACAGAGGGACCTCGGTGTACGAGGGTAGGACACACTGTGAACGGTAGGGAGTACTGAGGGACAGAGGGACCTCGGTGTACAAGGGTAGGACACACACTGTGAACGGTAGGCAGTACTGAGGGACAGAGGGACCTCGGTGTACGAGGGTAGGACACACACTGTGAACGGTAGGGAGTACTGAGGGACAGAGGGACCTCGGTGTACGAGGGTAGGACACACTGTGAACGGTAGGCAGTACTGAGGGACAGAGGGACCTCGGTGTACAAGGGTAGGACACACTGTGAACGGTAGGGAGTACTGAGGGACAGAGGGACCTCGGTGTACGAGGGTAGGACACACGCTGTGAACGGTAGGGAGTACTGAGGGACAGAGGCACCTCGGTGTACGAGGGTAGGACACACTGTGAACGGTAGGGAGTACTGAGGGACAGAGGGACCTCGGTGTACGAGGGTAGGACACACACTGTGAACGGTAGGGAGTACTGAGGGACAGAGGGACCTCGGTGTACAAGGGTAGGACACACTGTGAAAGGTAGGGAGTACTGAGGGACAGAGGAACCTCGGTGTACAAGGGTAGGACACACTGTGAACGGTAGGGAGTACTGAGGGACAGAGGGACCTCGGTGTACGAGGGTAGGACACACACTGTGAACGGTAGGGAGTACTGAGGGACAGAGGGACCTCGGTGTACGAGGGTAGGACACACTGTGAACGGTAGGCAGTACTGAGGGACAGAGGGACCTCGGTGTACAAGGGTAGGACACACTGTGAACGGTAGGGAGTACTGAGGGACAGAGGGACCTCGGTGTACGAGGGTAGGACACACACTGTGAACGGTAGGGAGTACTGAGGGACAGAGGCACCTCGGTGTACGAGGGTAGGACACACTGTGAACGGTAGGGAGTACTGAGGGACAGAGGGACCTCGGTGTACGAGGGTAGGACACACACTGTGAACGGTAGGGAGTACTGAGGGACAGAGGGACCTCGGTGTACAAGGGTAGGACACACTGTGAAAGGTAGGGAGTACTGAGGGACAGAGGAACCTCGGTGTACAAGGGTAGGACACACTGTGAACGGTAGGGAGTACTGAGGGACAGAGGGACCTCGGTGTACGAGGGTAGGGGACACACTGTGAACAGTAGGGAGTACTGAGGGACAGAGGGACCTCGGTGTACGAGGGTAGGACACACTGTGAATGGTAGGGAGTACTGAGGGACAGAGGGACCTCGGTGTACAAGGGTAGGACACACACTGTGAACGGTAGGGAGTACTGAGGGACAGAGGGACCTCGGTGTACGAGGGTAGGACACACTGTGAACGGTAGGCAGTACTGAGGGACAGAGGGACCTCGGTGTACAAGGGTAGGACACACTGTGAACGGTAGGGAGTACTGAGGGACAGAGGGACCTCGGTGTACGAGGGTAGGACACACACTGTGAGCGGTAGGGAGTACTGAGGGACAGAGGGACCTCGGTGTACGAGGGTAGGACACGCACTGTGAACGGTAGAGAGTACTGAGAGACCGGGGGACCTCGGTGTACGAGGGTAGGACACACACTGTGAACGGTAGGGAGTGCTTAGTGGTGAGAAACTGCACCTTGTTCCCTGTGACAAAGGGTTGAAGATGAAGAGTATTGTTTAGTTGGATGTGAAAAAGAATATCTTCTTCCCAGAGGCTGACTGAAACCTGGGACACTGCCTAAAAGGGTGGGTGGAGGCAGACACCCTCATAGCATTGAAGAAGTATCTGTATAAGCTGAGGCAGACCGAATACTGGGGTAGGCGAGTGCAGGTAGGTCAGCAGGGTGATGCTGGGCCGAAGGGCCTGTTTTCATGATGGGAGTTGAGAGTTGCTGACAGCTGTGTACTCCTTCACCAAATGCATGCTGGGATTGTGACAGGAATACCCAGCAGGAATCTGGCAACTGGATCAGCTAATATTCTTTAAAACTTATTTTCCTGAGGCAGAGTAGAGATTAGCAAGTTAATATCAGATCCTGCAGATGCTGGAAATCTGTGACACAAGATGCTGGAGGAACTCAACCGGCCATTCCTCTATGGAGAGGAATAAACAGTCAATGTTTCGGGTCAGGAGCCTTCATCAGGACTGGGAAGAAAGAGGAAAGGATCCAGAGTGTGAAGGAGGGGGCAGGGAGGTCGAAGCTGAGGAGCCGGCAGGTGATAGGTGAGAGCAGCTGAGGGGAGAGTGGGAGGGTGAAGTCGGAAGCTGAGACTGGATAGGTGGAAGAGGTAAAGGGCTGAGGAAGAAAGAATTCAAGGTAGAGCAGTAGATGTAGTGTATATGGATTTCAGAAAGGCATTTAATAAGGTTCCCCATGCAAGGCTTATTGAGAAAGTAAGGAGGCATGGGATCCAAGGGGACATTGCTTTGTGGATCCAGAACTGGCTTGCCCACAGAAGGCAAAGAATGGTTGAAGACCGGTCATATTCTGCATGGAGGCCGGTGACCAGTGGTGTGCCTCAGGGACCTGTTCTGGGACCCCTTCTCTTCGTGATTTTCATAAATGACCTGGATGAGGAAGTGGAGGGATGGTTTAGTAAGTTTGCTGATGACACAAAGGTTGGGGGGTGTTGTGGATAGTGTGGAGGGCTGTCAGAGGTTACAGTGGGACATTGATAGGATGCAAAACTGGGCTGAGAAGAGGCAGATGGAGTTCAACCCAGATAAGTGTGAGGTGGTTCATTTTAGTAGGTCAAATATGATGGCAGTGAGGCTCTTGGCAGTGTGGAGGATCAGAGGGATCTTGGAGTCCGAGTCCATAGGACACTCAAAACTGCTAAGCAGGTTGACCCTGTGGTTAAGAAGGCATACGGTGCATTGGCCTTCATCAACCATGGGATTGAGTTTAAGAGCCAAGAGGTAATGCTGCAGCTATATAGGACCCTGATCAGACCCCACTTGGAGTACTGTGCTCAGTTCTGGTCGCCTCACTGCAGGAAGGATGTGGAAACTATAGAAAGGGTGCAGAGGAGATTTACAAGGATGTTGCCTGGATTGGGGAGCATGCCTTATGAGAATAGGTTGAGTGAACTTGGCCTTTTCTCCTTGGAGCGACGGAGGATGAGAGGTGACCTAATAGAGGTGTATAAGATGATGAGAGGCATTGATCGTGTGGACAGTCAGAGGCTTTTTCCCAGGGCTGAAATGGTTAGCATGAGAGAGCACAGTTTTCAGGTGCTTGGAAGTAGGTACAGAGGAGATGACAGGGGTAAGTTTTTTATGCAGAGAGTGGTGAGTGCGTGGAATGGGCTGCCGGCGACGGTGGTGGAGGCAGATATGATAGGGCCTTTTAAGAGACTCCTGGATAGGTACATGGAGCTTAGAAAAATAGAGGGCTATGTGTAATTTCTAAAGTAAGTAAACGTTCAGCACAGCTTTGCGGGCCAAGGGCCTGTACTGTGTTGTAGGTTTTCTATGTTCCTATGCATCTAATAGTTGAAGACAGTGGACCATTCAGAAAAGAGAAGGAGGAGGAGAAGCAAGGGGAGGTGATGGGCAGGAGAGGGGAAGAGAAGGGATAGGAAGGAAGGCCGAATGGGGAGTGGAAAAAGAGAAGGAGGAGGGGTGAGAAATTACCGGAAGCTAGAGAAATCAATATTCATGCCATTAGGGTGAAGGCTACGCAGATGGAAAGATGTTGGAGTCTACTATTAAGGATGAGGTTTTGGGGCACATGACAGAATAGCCCAAAGTCAGCATGGTTTCCTTCATGGAAAGTCTTGCCTGACAAATCTGTTGGGACTCTTTGAAGAAATAACAAGCAGGATAGACAGAGGGAGTGAGTGGATATTGTGTACTTGGATTTTCAGAAGGCCTTTGACAAGATGCCACACATGAGGCTGTTTAACAAGATAAGAGCCCATGGAATTACAGGAAAGACATTAGCATGATTATAAGATTGGCTGATTGGCAGGAAGCAAAGAGTGGGAATTAACAGAGCCTCTTCTGGTTGGCTGCCAGTGACTAGTGGTGTTCCACAGCGGTCGGTGTTGGGACTGCTTCTTTTCACGACGTACCTCAATGACAGGGATAATGTTGGCGGACGGTACAAAGACAGGAGGAGGGGCGGATAGTGTTGAGGAAGCAGGGAGTCTCCAGAAGGACATAGTTTAGGATATGGGCAAAAAGTGGCGGATGGAATGTAGTGCAGGAAAGTGCTTGGTCATGCGCTTTGGTAGAAGGAATAAAGTTGTGGACTATTTCCTAAAAGGGGAGAAAATTCAGAAATCAGAGGTGCAAAGGAACTCGAGAGAGCCCGTGCAGGATTCCCTAAAGGTTAACTTGTAGCTTGAATTGGTAGTAAGGATGCAAATGCAATGTTAACATTCATTTCAAGAGGACTAGAATATAAAAGCAAGGATGTGATACTGAGGCTTTATAAGGTGTTGGTCAGACCACACGGAGTATTGTGAGCGGTTTGGAGCCCCTTATCTAAGATAAGATATGCTGGTGTTGGAGAGAGTCCAGAGGAGGTTCATGAGAATGATCCCAGAAATGAAAGGGTTAATGTATGAGAAGCATTTGATGGCTCTGGGGCTGTAGTTGCTGGAGTTTAGAAGAATGGGGGGGGGATCAAATTGAAACTCACTGAATATTGAAAGGCTTAGAAAGAGAAGGTGTGGAGAGGATGTTTCCTACAATGGGAGAGTCCAGGACCAGAGGGCACAGCCTGAGAATAGAGAGACATCCAGTTAGAAAAGAGGTCAGAAGGAATTTCCTATAAATGGTGAATCTGTGAAATTCATTGCTACAGTCAACTGTGGAGACCACAGTATGTTTAAGGCAGAGGTTGCTAGGTTCTTGATTAGTCAGGATGTTAAATGTTAAGAGGAGAAGGCAGAGGAATGGGGTTGAGAGGGATAGTAAATCAGTCATGGTGGAGAAGACTTGAAGGGCTGAATGGCCTGATTCTGCTCCTATGTCCTATGATGTTAATATGAGGCATTGCTTCTCCAACCCGAGTCTAGCTTATCATGGCAATAGAGAGGCCACGGCCAGAAATGAAGAGTGGGAATGAGAAATCAAATTGAGGTTGGGGGGGGGGGCCACCGAGAGATGCTGCCTTTTGTGGTAGACAAAGCAGTTCCCCAATCTTTAACGAGTCTCACCGGCGTAGGGGAGGCAGCACTGGAAACACCAGGCACAATAGGTGACCCCAATAGCAGGTGAAGTGTTGCCTCACCTGGAAGGATGGCTTGGGGCCCTGGATGGTGGTGAGGGAGGAGGCGTAGGGGCAGGTGTGAGGGAGGAGGCGTAGGGGCAGGTGTGGTACTTGTCATGCTTACAGGCAGATCAGTGGGGAGACACGAGTGTAGCAGGGAGTCTCGGAAAGCAAACCCTGCAGACAGCGGAGAGGAGGGTGTGCTTAGTGCTAGGATCCTGTTGGAGATGGCGGAAGTGACAGAGGAAATCGTGTTGGATCCACAGGCTCATGAAGTGGTACATAAGGACAAGGGGAAACCTATCCCTGTTTAGGCAACAGAGGATTGCGTAAAGCGAGAAAATGTAGGAGGTGTGGGTGACAGTAGCATTGAGGGTAGAGGAAAGAAAAGTCTTTTTTTGAAGGACAACTCAGAATGTTTGGGAAAGGAGGCCCCTCCGCAGCATTTTTACAAGTGACAGGGCAGGAAGAGGCAGAGTTAAGATAGCTGTGAAAATCAGTAGGTTTTAACTAAATATCTGACTGCCCCCACCCCCGGGGCCAGCTCCATAAAGCACATCACTGCCCCCAGCAGCCACCACGGAGCCCAGACAGAGCAAACAGATCACAGACACCAGGTCTCTGTATCCCAGACACCAGGTCTCTGCATCCCAGACACAGAAAACAGATCACAGACACCGAGTCTCCGTATCCCAGACACAGCAAACAGATCACAGACACCAGGTCTCCGTATCCCAGACACAGCAAACAGATCACAGACACCGGGTCTCTGTATCCCAGACACAGCAAACAGATCACAGACACCAGGTCTCCGTATCCCAGACACAGCAAACAGATCACAGACACCAGGTCTCTGTATCCCAGACACAGCAAACAGATCACAGACACCGGGTCTCTGTATCCCAGACACAGCAAACAGATCACAGACACCGGGTCTCTGTATCCCAGACACCAGGTCTCTGTATCCCAGACACAGCAAACAGATCACAGACACCGGGCTCTCTGTATCCC
>NW_027274699.1:10000-34710 GCF_030028105.1 Mobula birostris | reverse complement strand
CTGGAATGTGTTGTTTGGGGTTTATACAGAGTGTGATTGGTGTCTGGAATGTGTTGTCTGGGGTTTTTACAGAGAATGATTGATATCTGGAATGTGTTGTCTAGGGTTTTTACAGAGAGTGATTGATATCTGGAATGTGTTGTCTGGGGTTTTTACAGAGAATGATTGATATCTGGAATGTGTTGTCTGGGGTTTTTACAGTGTGTGATGACTGTCTGGAATGCATTGTTTGGGGTTTTACATAGAGTGATGGGTATCTAGAAAGTGTTGTCTGTGGTTTTTAGAAAGAGTGATGAGCGTCTGGAATGTGTTGTCTGGTGTTTCTAAAGAGAGTGATGGATGTCTGGAATGCATTGTCCGGGGTTTTTTCAGAGACTGATGGGTATCTGGAATGTGTTGTACCGAGAGAGTGCTGGGTGTCTGGAATGTGTTGTCTGTGGTTTTTGCAGAGAGTGATGGGTGTCATGAATCTGTTGTCTGGGGTTTTACAGAGAGTGATGAGTATCTGGAATGTGTTGTCTGGGTTTTTTTTCAGAGAGTGATGGGTGTCTGGAATGTGTTGTCTGGGGTTTGTGCAGAGAGTGATGGGTGTCTGGAATGTGTTGTCTGAGGCTTTTACAGAGAGTGAAGGATGTCTGGAATGTGTTGACTGGGGTTTTTACAAAGGGTGATGGGTGTTGGGAATGTGTTATCTGGGGTTTCTTCAGAGGGCGATGAACGTCTGGAATGTGTTGTCTGGGGTTTATACAGAGAGTGATGGGTGTCTGGAATGTGTTGTCTTTGGTTATTACAGAGAGTGATAGGTGTCTGGAATGTGTTGTCCTGGGTTTTACAGAGATGGATGGGTGTCTGGAATGCGTTGTCTGGGGTTTTTACAGAGACTGATGGGTATCTGAAATGTGTTTTACAGAGAGGGTGATGGATGTCTGGAATGTGTCGTCTGGGAGTTTTACAGAGAGTGACGGGTGTCTGGAATGTTTTTTCTGTGGTGTCTACAGAGAGTGATGGGTGTCTAGAATGTGTTGTCTAGAGATTCTACAGGGAGTGAAGGGTGTCTAGAATGTGTTGTCTGGTGTTTGTACAGAGGGTGATGAGTGTCTGGAATGTGTTGGTTGGGGTGTTTACAGAGAGTGATGGGTGTCTGGAATGTACTGTCTGGGATATTTACAGGTGGTTGATGAGTGTCTGGAATGTGTTGTCTGGGATTTTTACAGAGAGTGATGGGTGTCTGGATGAGTTGACTGGGGTTTTTACAAAGGGTGATGGGTGTCTGGAATGTGTTGTCTGGGGTTTTTACAGAGAGTGATAAGTGCCTGGAATGTGTTGTCTGGGGTTTTTACAGAGGGTGATGAGTGTCTGGAATGTGTTGTCTGCAGTTATTACAGAGAGTGATGGATATCTGGAATGTGTTGTCTAGGGTTTCTATAGAGGGTGATGAGCGTCTGTGATGTGTTGTCTGGGTTTTTACAGAGAGTGATGGATATCTTGAATGTGTTGCCTGGGGTTTTACAGAGAGTGATGATTATCTGGAATGTGTTGTCTGGGGTTTTCACAGAGAGTGATAAGTGTCTGGAATGTGTTGTCTGGGGTTTTTACAGAGGGTGATGGGTGTCGGGAATGTGTTTTCTGGGGTTTTTAAAGAGGGTGATGGGTGTCTGGAATGTGTTGTCCTGAGTTTTTAGAGAGAGTGATGGATGTCTGGAATGTGTTCTCTGTGGTTTGTACAGAGGGTTGATGAGTGTCTGGAAGGTGTTGTCTGTAGTTTTTACAGAGAGTGATGGGTGTCTGGAATGAGTTGACTGGTGTTTTACAGAGATTGATGGGAGTCTGGAATGCAATGTCTGGGGTTTCTACAGACCGTAATTGATATCTGGAATGTGCCATCTGGGATATTTACAGAGAGTGATGCGTATCTGGAATGCGATCCCTGCTGTTTTTACAGAGAGTGATTGATATCTGGAATATGTTGACTGGGGTTTTTACAAAGGGTGATGGGTGTCTGGAATGTGTTATCTGGGGTTTCTTCAGAGGGCGATGAGTGTCTGGAATGTGTTGTTTGGGGTTTATACAGAGTGTGATTGGTGTCTGGAATGTGTTGTCTGGGGTTTTTACAGAGAGTGATTGATATCTGGAATGTGTTGTCTGGGGTTTTTACAGAGAGTGATTGATATCTGGAATGTGTTGTCTGGTGTTTTTACAGAGAGTGATTGATATCTGGAATGTGTTGTCTGGGGATTTTACAGTGTGTGATGACTGTCTGGAATGCATTGTTTGGGGTTTTACATAGAGTGATGGGTATCTAGAAAGTGTTGTCTGTGGTTTTTAGAAAGAGTGATGAGCGTCTGGAATGTGTTGTCTGGTGTTTCTAAAGAGAGTGATGGATGTCTGGAATGCATTGTCCGGGGTTTTTTCAGAGACTGATGGGTATCTGGAATGTGTTGTTCAGAGAGAGTGCTGGGTGTCTGGAATGTGTTGTCTGTGGTTTTTGCAGAGAGTGATGGGTGTCATGAATCTGTTGTCTGGGGTTTTACAGAGAGTGATGAGTATCTGGAATGTGTTGTCTGGGTTTTTTTTCAGAGAGTGATGGGTGTCTGGAATGTGTTGTCTGTGGCTTTTACAGAGAGTGAAGGATGTCTGGAATGTGTTGACTGGGGTTTTTACAAAGGGTGATGGGTGTTGGGAATGTGTTATCTGGGGTTTCTTCAGAGGGCGATGAACGTCTGGAATGTGTTGTCTGGGGTTTATACAGAGAGTGATGGGTGTCTGGAATGTGTTGTCTTGGGTTATTATAGAGAGTGATAGGTGTCTGGAATGTGTTGTCCTGGGTTTTACAGAGATGGATGGGTGTCTGGAATGCGTTGTCTGGGGTTTTTACAGAGACTGATGGGTATCTGAAATGTGTTTTACAGAGAGGGTGATGGATGTCTGGAATGTGTCGTCTGGGAGTTTTACAGAGAGTGACGGGTGTCTGGAATGTTTTTTCTGTGGTGTCTACAGAGAGTGATGGGTGTCTAGAATGTGTTGTCTAGAGATTCTACAGGGAGTGATGGGTGTCTGGGGTTTGTACAGAGGGTGATGAGTGTCTGGGATGTGTTGTCTGCGTGTTTACAGAGTGTGATGGGTGTCTGGAATGTACTGTCTGGGATATTTACAGATGGTTGACGAGTGTCTGGAATGTGTTGTCTGGGATTTTTACAGACAGTGATGGGTGTCTGGATGAATTGTCTGGGGTTTCTACAAGAGTGATGGGTGTCTGGAATGTGTTGTTCTGGGGTTTTACAGAGAGTGATGAGCATCTGGAATGTGTTGTCTGGTGTTTCTACAGAGAGTGATGGGTGTTGGGAATGTGTTTTCTGGGGTTTTTACAGACAGTGATGGGTGTTTGGAATGTGTTCTCTGGGGTTTTTACAGAGGGTGATGGGTATCTGGAATGTGTTGTTCAGAGAGGGTGCTGGGTGTCTGGAATGTGTTGTCTGTGGTTTTTGCAGAGAGTGATGGGTGTCATGAATCTGTTGTCTGGGGTTTTACAGAGAGTGATGAGTATCTGGAACGTGTTGTCTGGGTTTTTTTTTCAGAGAGTGATGGGTGTCTGGAATGTGTTGTCCTGGGTTTTACAGAGATGGATGGGTGTCTGGAATGCGTTGTCTGGGGTTTTTACAGAGACTGATGGGTATCTGAAATGTGTTTTACAGAGAGGGTGATGGATGTCTGGAATGTGTTGTCTGGGGTTTCTTCGGAGTGTGATGGGTATCTGGAATGTGTTGTCTTTGGTTATTACAGAGAGTGATAGGTGTCTGGAATGCGTTGTCTGGGGTTTTTACAGAGACTGATAGGTATCTGGAATGTGTTGTACAGAGAGGGTGATGGGTGTCTGGAATGTGTTGTCTGTGGTTTTTGCAGAGAGTGATGGGTGTCTGGAATGTGTTGTCTGGAGTTTTCTTCAGAGAGTGATGGGTGTCTGGAATGTGTTGTCTGAGGCTTTTACAGAGAATGAAGGATGTCTGGAATGTGTTGACTGGGGATTTTACAAAGGGTGATGGGTGATGGGAATGTGTTATCTGGGGTTTCTTCAGAGGGCGATGAACGTCTGGAATGTGTTGTCTGGGGTTTATACAGAGAGTGATGGGTGTCTGGAATGTGTTGTCTTGGGTTATTACAGAGAGTGATAGGTGTCTGGAATGTGTTGTCCTGGGTTTTACAGAGATGGATGGGTGTCTGGAATGCGTTGTCTGGGGTTTTTACAGAGACTGATGGGTATCTAAAAAGTGTTTTACAGAGAGGGTGATGGATGTCTGGAATGTGTCGTCTGGGAGTTTTACAGAGAGTGACGGGTGTCTGGAATGTTTTTTCTGTGGTGTCTACAGAGAGTGATGGGTGTCTAGAATGTGTTGTCTAGAGATTCTACAGGGAGTGAAGGGTGTCTAGAATGTGTTGTCTGGTGTTTGTACAGAGGGTGATGAGTGTCTGGAATGTGTTGGTTGGGGTGTTTACAGAGAGTGATGGGTGTCTGGAATGTACTGTCTGGGATATTTACAGGTGGTGATGACTGTCTGGAATGTGTTGTCTGGGATTTTTACAGACAGTGATGGGTGTCTGGATGTGTTGACTGGGGTTTTTACAAAGGGTGATGGGTGTCTGGAATGTGTTGTCTGGGGTTTTTACAGAGAGTGATAAGTGCCTGGAATGTGTTGTCTGGGGTTTTTACAGAGGGTGATGGGTGTCGGGAATGTGTTTTCTGGTTTTTAAAGAGGGTGATGGGTGTCTGGAATGTGTTGTCCTGAGTTTTTAGAGAGAGTGATGGATGTCTGGAATGTGTTCTCTGTGGTTTGTACAGAGAGTGATAGCTGTCTGGAATGTGTGGTCCGGTGTTTTTACAGAGGGTTGATGAGTGTCTGGAAGGTGTTGTCTGTAGTTTTTACAGAGAGTGATGGGTGTCTGGAATGAGTTGACTGGTGTTTTACAGAGATTGATGGGAGTCTGGAATGCAATGTCTGGGGTTTCTACAGACCGTAATTGATATCTGGAATGTGCCATCTGGGATATTTACAGAGAGAGTGATGCGTATCTGGAATGCGATCCCTGCTGTTTTTTCAGAGAGTGATTGATATCTGGAATATGTTGATTGGGGTTTTTACAGAGAGTGATTGATATCTGGAATGTGTTGTCTGGGGTTTTTACAGTGTGTGATGACTGTCTGGAATGCATTGTTTGGGGTTTTACATGGAGTAATGGGTATCTAGAAAGTGTTGTCTGTGGTTTTTAGAAAGAGTGATGAGCGTCTGGAATGTGTTGTCTGGTGTTTCTAAAGAGAGTGATGGATGTCTGGAATGCATTGTCCGGGGTTTTTACAGAGACTGATGGGTATCTGGAATGTGTTGTACAGAGAGAGTGCTGGGTGTCTGGAATGTGTTGTCTGGGGTTTTACAGAGAGTGATGGGTGTCATGAATCTGTTGTCTGGGGTTTTACAGAGAGTGATGAGTATCTGGAATGTGTTGTCTGGGGTTTCTTTTCAGAGAGTGATGGGTGTCTGGAATGTGTTGTCTGGGGTTTTACAGAGAGTGATGGGTGTCATGAATCTGTTGTCTGGGGTTTTACAGAGAGTGATGAGTATCTGGAATGTGTTGTCTGGGGTTTTTTTTCAGAGAGTGATGGGTGTCTGGAATGTGTTGTCTGGGGTTTGTGCAGAGAGTGATGGGTGTCTGGAATGTGTTTCCTGAGGCTTTTACAGAGAGTGAAGGATGTCTGGAATGTGTTGTCTGGTGTTTTTACAAAGGGTGATGGGTGTTGGGAATGTGTTATCTGGGGTTTCTTCAGAGGGCGATGAGCATCTGGAATGTGTTGTCTGGGGTTTATACAAAGGGTGATGAGTGTCTGGAATGTGTTGTCTGGAGATATTACAGAGAGTGATGGGTGTCTGGAATGTGTTGTCTGCGGTATTTACAGAGAGTAATGGGTATCTGGAATGTGTTATCTGTGTTTTTTTCGGAGTGTGATGGATGTCTGGAATGTGTTGTCTTTGGTTATTACAGAGAGTGATAGGTGTCTGGAATGCATTGTCTGGGGTTTTTACAGAGACTGATGGGTATCTGGAATGTGTTGTACAGAGAGGGTGATGGGTGTCTGGAATGTGTTGTCTGTGGTTTTTGCAGAGAGTGATGGGTGTCTGGAATGTGTTGTCTGAGGCTTTTACGGAGAGTGAAGGATGCCTGGAATGTGTTGACTGGGGTTTTTACAAAGGGTGATGGGTGTTGGGAATGTTTTATCTGGGGTTTCTTCAGAGGGCGATGAACGTCTGGAATGTGTTTTCTGGGGTTTATACAGAGAGTGATGGGTGTCTGGAATGTGTTGTCTTGGGTTATTACAGAGAGTGATAGGTGTCTAGAATGTGTTGTCCTGGGTTTTACAGAGATGGATGGGTGTCTGGAATGCGTTGTCTGGGGTTTTTACAGAGACTGATGGGTATCTGAAATGTGTTTTACAGAGAGGGTGATGGATGTCTGGAATGTGTCGTCTGGGAGTTTTACAGAGAGTGACGGGTGTCTGGAATGTTTTTTCTGTGGTGTCTACAGAGAGTGATGGGTGTCTAGAATGTGTTGTCTAGAGATTCTACAGGGAGTGAAGGGTGTCTAGAATGTGTTGTCTGGTGTTTGCACAGAGGGTGATGAGTGTCTGGAATGTGTTGGTTGGGGTGTTTACAGAGAGTGATGGGTGTCTGGAATGTACTGTCTGGGATATTTACAGGTGGTTGATGGGTGTCTGGAATGTGTTGTCTGGGATTTTTACAGACAGTGATGGGTGTCTGGATGTGTTGACTGGGGTTTTTACAAAGGGTGATGGGTGTCTGGAATGTGTTATCTGGGGTTTCTTCAGAGGGCGATGAGTGTCTGGAATGTGTTGTTTGGGGTTTATACAGAGTGTGATTGGTGTCTGGAATGTGTTGCCTGGGGTTTTTACAGAGAGTGATGATTATCAGGAATGTGTTGTCTGGGGTTTTTACAGAGAGTGATAAGTGTCTGGAATGTGTTGTCTGGGGTTTTTACAGAGGGTGATGGGTGTCGGGAATGTGTTTTCTGGGGTTTTTAAAGAGGGTGATGGGTGTCTGGAATGTGTTGTCCTGAGTTTTTAGAGAGAGTGATGGATGTCTGGAATGTGTTCTCTGTGGTTTGTACAGAGAGTGATAGCTGTCTGGAATGTGTGGTCTGGTGTTTTTACAGAGGGTTGATGACTGTCTGGAAGGTGTTGTCTGTAGTTTTTACAGAGAGTGATGGGTGTCTAGAATGAGTTGACTGGTGTTTTACAGAGATTGATGGGAGTCTGGAATGCAATGTCTGGGGTTTCTACAGACCGTAATTGATATCTGGAATGTGCCATCTGGGATATTTACAGAGTGTGATGCGTATCTGGAATGCGATCCCTGTCTGGGGTTTTTACAGAGACTGATGGGTATCTGAAATATGTTTTACAGAGAGGGTGATGGATGTCTGGAATGTGTCATCTGGGAGTTTTACAGAGAGTGACGGGTGTCTGGAATGTTTTTTCTGTGGTGTCTACAGAGAGTGATAGGTGTCTGGAATGTGTTGTCTAGAGATTCTACAGGGAGTGAAGGATGTCTAGAATGTGTTGTCTGGTGTTTGTACAGAGGGTGATGAGTGTCTGGAATGTGTTGGTTGGGGTGTTTACAGGGAGTGATGGGTGTCTGGAATGTACTGTCTGGGATATTTACAGGTGGTTGATGGGTGTCTGGAATGTGTTGTCTGGGATTTTTACAGACAGTGATGGGTGTCTGGATGTGTTGACTGGGGTTTTTACAAAGGGTGATGTGTGTCTGGAATGTGTTATCTGGGGTTTCTTCAGAGGGCGATGAGTGTCTGGAATGTGTTTGGGGTTTATACAGAGTGTGATTGGTGTCTGGAATGTGTTGTCTGGGGTTTTTACAAAGGGTGATGAGTGTCTGGAATGTGTTGTCTGGAGTTATTAGAGAGAGTGATGGATATCTGGAATGTGTTGTCTGGGGTTTTTACAGAGATGACGGGTGTTTGGAATGTGTTGTCTAGGGTTTCTATAGAGGGTGATGAGCGTCTGTGATGTGTTGTCTGGGGTTTTTACAGAGAGTGATGGATATATTGAATGTGTTGCCTGGGGTTTTTACAGAGAGTGATGATTATCTGGAATGTGTTGTCTGGGGTTTTTACAGAGGGTGATGGGTGTCGGGAATGTGTTTTCTGGGGTTTTTAAAGAGGGTGATGGGTGTCTGGAATGTGTTGTCCTGAGTTTTTAGAGAGAGTGATGGATGTCTGGAATGTGTTCTCTGTGGTTTGTACAGAGAGTGATAGCTGTCTGGAATGTGTGGTCTGGTGTTTTTACAGAGGGTTGATGAGTGTCTGGAAGGTGTTGTCTGTAGTTTTTACAGAGAGTGATGGGTGTCTGGAATGAGTTGACTGGTGTTTTACAGAGATTGATGGGAGTCTGCAATGCAATGTCTGGGGTTTCTACAGACCGTAATTGATATCTGGAATGTGCCATCTGGGATATTTACAGAGAGTGATGCGTATCTGGAATGCGATCCCTGCTGTTTTTACAGAGAGTGATTGATATCTGGAATATGTTGATTGGGGTTTTTACAGAGAGTGATTGATATCTGGAATGTGTTGTCTGGGGTTTCTTCAAGGAGTGATGGGTATCTGGAATGTGTTGTCTGGGGTTTTTACAGTGTGTGGTGACTGTCTGGAATGCATTGTTTGGGGTTTTACATAGAGTGATGGGTATCTAGAAGGTGTTGTTTGTGGTTTTTAGAAAGAGTGATGAGCGTCTGGAATGTGTTGTCTGGTGTTTCTAAAGAGAGTGATGGATGTCTGGAATGTGTTGTCTGGGGTTTTTACAGAGAGTGATGGATGTCTGGAATGTGTTGTCTTGGGTTATTACAAAGAGTGATAGGTGTCTAGAATGTGTTGTCCTGGGTTTTACAGAGATGGATGGGTGTCTGGAATGCGTTGTCTGGGGTTTTTACAGAGACTGATGGGTATCTGAAATGTGTTTTACAGAGAGGGTGATGGATGTCTGGAATGTGTCATCTGGGAATTTTGCAGAGAGTGACGGGTGTCTGGAATGTTTTTTCTGTGGTGTCTACAGAGAGTGATGGGTGTCTAGAATGTGTTGTCTAGAGATTCTACAGGGAGTGAAGGGTGTCTAGAATGTGTTGTCTGGTGTTTGTACAGAGGGTGATGAGTGTCTGGAATGTGTTGGTTGGGGTGTTTACAGAGAGTGATGGGTGTCTGGAATGTACTGTCTGGGATATTTACAGGTGGTTGATGGGTGTCTGAAATGTGTTGTCTGGGATTTTTACAGACAGTGATGGGTGTCTGGATGTGTTGACTGGGGTTTTTACAAAGAGTGATGGGTGTCTGGAATGTGTTATCTGGGGTTTCTTCAGAGGGCGATGAGTGTCTGGAATGTGTTGTCTGGGGTTTTTACAAAGGGTGATGAGTGTCTGGAATGTGTTGTCTGGAGTTATTAGAGAGAGTGATGGATATCTGGAATGTGTTGTCTGGGGTTTTTACAGAGATGACGGGTGTTTGGAATGTGTTGTCTTGGGTTTCTTTTGAGGGTGATGAGCGTCTGTGATGTGTTGTCTGGGGTTTTTACAGAGAGTGATGGATATATTGAATGTGTTGCCTGGGGTTTTTACAGAGAGTGATGATTATCTGGAATGTGTTGTCTGGGGTTTTTACAGAGAGTGATAAGTGTCTGGAATGTGTTGTCTGGGGTTTTTACAGAAGGTGATGGGTGTCGGGAATGTGTTTTCTGGGGTTTTTAAAGAGGGTGATGGGTGTCTGGAATGTGTTGTCCTGAGTTTTTAGAGAGAGTGATGGATGTCTGGAATGTGTTCTCTGTGGTTTGTACAGAGAGTGATAGCTGTCTGGAATGTGTGGTCTGGTGTTTTTACAGAGGGTTGATGAGTGTCTGGAAGGTGTTGTCTGTAGTTTTTACAGAGAGTGATGGGTGTCTGGAATGAGTTGACTGGTGTTTTACAGAGATTGATGGGAGTCTGGAATGCAATGTCTGGGGTTTCTACAGACCGTAATTGATATCTGGAATGTGCCATCTGGGATATTTACAGAGAGTGATGCGTATCTGGAATGCGATCCCTGCTGTTTTTACAGAGAGTGAATGATATCTGGAATATGTTGATTGGGGTTTTTACAGAGAGTGATTGATATCTGGAATGTGTTGTCTGGGGTTTCTTCAGAGAGTGATGGGTATCTGGAATGTGTTGTCTGGGGTTTTTACAGTGTGTGATGACTGTCTGGAATGCATTGTTTGGGGTTTTACATAGAGTGATGGGTATCTAGAAGGTGTTGTCTGTGGTTTTTAGAAAGAGTGATGAGCGTCTGGAATGTGTTGTCTGGGGTTTTTACAGAGAGTGATGGATGTCTGGAATGTGCTGTCTGGGGTATTTACAGAGGGTGATGAGTGTCTGGAATGTGTTGTCTGGAGTTATTACAGAGAGTGATGGATGTCTGGAGTGTGTTGTCTGGGGTTTTTACAGAGAGCGATGAGTGTCTGGAATGTGTTGTCTGGGGATTCTACAGAGAGTGATGCGTGTCTGGAATGTGTTGTTCTGGGGTTTTACAGAGAGTGATGATTATCTGGAATGTGTTGTATGTGGTTTTTCGAAAGAGTGATGAGTGTCTGGAATGTGTTGTCTGGGGTTTGTACAGAGGGTGATGGGTGTTGAGAATGTGTTTTCTGGGGTTTTAAAGAGGGTGATGGGTGTCTGGAATGTGTTGTCCTGCGTTTTCAGAGAGAGTGATGGATGTCTGGAATGTGTTCTCTGTGGTTTGTACAGAGAGTGATAGGTGTCTGGAATGTGTTGTCTGGGGTTTTTACAGAGAGTGATTTATGTCTGGAGTGTGTTGTCCTGAGTTTTTAGACAGAGTGATGGAGGTCTGGAATGTGCTGTCTGTGGTTTGTACAGAGACTGATAGCTGTCTGGAATGTGTTGTCTGGGGTTTCTACAGACCGTGATGGGTATCTGGAATGTGTTGTCTGGGGTTTGTACAGAGAGGGTGATGGATGTCTGGAATGTGTCATCTGGGATATTTACAGAGAGTGATGCGTATCTGGAATGCAATCCCTGCTGTTTTTACAGAGAGTGATTGATATCTGGAATATGTTGATTGGGGTTTTTACAGAGAGTGATTGATATCTGGAATGTGTTGTCTGGGGTTTCTTCAGAGAGTGATGGGTATCTGGAATGTGTTGTCTGGGGTTTTTACAGTGTGTGATGACTGTCTGGAATGCATTGTTTGGGGTTTTACATGGAGTGATGGGTATCTAGAAAGTGTTGTCTGTGGGTTTTAGAAAGAGTGATGAGCGTCTGGAATGTGTTGTCTGGTGTTTCTAAAGAGAGTGATGGATGTCTGGAATGTGTTGTCTGGGGTTTTTACAGAGAGTGATGGATGTCTGGAATGTGCTGTCTGGGGTATTTACACAGGGTGATGAGTGTCTGGAATAAGTTGTCCGGAGTTATTACAGAGAGTGATGGATGTCTGGAGTGTGTTGTCTGGGGTTTTTACAGAGAGCGATGAGTGTCTGGAATATGTTGTCTGGGGATTCTACAGAGAGTGATAGGTGTCTGGAATGTGTTGTTCTGGGGTTTTATAGAGAGTGATGATTATCTGGAATGTGTTGTATGTGGTTTTTCGAAAGAGTGATGAGTGTCTGGAATGTGTTGTCTGTGGTTTTTACAGAGGGTGGTGGGTGTTGAGAATGTGTTTTCTGGGGTTTTAAAGAGGGTGATGGGTGTCTGGAATGTGTTGTCCTGCGTTTTCAGAGAGAGTGATGGATGTCTGGAATGTGTTCTCTGTGGTTTGTACAGAGAGTGATAGGTGTCTGGAATGTGTTGTCTGGGGTTTTTACAGAGAGTGATTTATGTCTGGAGTGTGTTGTCCTGAGTTTTTAGACAGAGTGATGGAGGTCTGGAATGTGCTGTCTATGGTTTGTACAGAGACTGATAGCTGTCTGGAATGTGTTGTCTGGGGTTTCTACAGACCGTGATGGGTATCTGGAATGTGTTGTCTGGGGTTTGTACAGAGAGGGTGATGGATGTCTGGAATGTGTCATCCGGGATATTTACAGAGAGTGATGCGTATCTGGAATGTGTTATCTGGGGTTTCTTCAGAGAGTGATGGGTATCTGGAATGTGTTGTCTGGGGTTTTTACAGTGTGTGATGACTGTCTGGAATGCATTGTTTGGGGTTTTACATAGAGTAATGGGTATCTAGAAAGTGTTGTCTGTGGTTTTTAGAAAGAGTGATGAGCGTCTGGAATGTGTTGTCTGGTGTTTCTAAAGAGAGTGATGGATGTCTGGAATGTGTTGTCTGGGGTTTTTACAGAGAGTGATGGATGTCTGGAATGTGCTGTCTGGGGTATTTACAGAGGGTGATGAGTGTCTGGAATGTGTTGTCTGGAGTTATTACAGAGAGTGATGGATGTCTGGAGTGTGTTGTCTGGGGTTTTTACAGAGAGCGATGAGTGTCTGGAATGTGTTGTCTGGGGATTCTACAGAGAGTGATGCGTGTCTGGAATGTGTTGTTCTGGGGTTTTACAGAGAGTGATGATTATCTGGAATGTGTTGTATGTGGTTTTTCGAAAGAGTGATGAGTGTCTGGAATGTGTTGTCTGGGGTTTTTACAGAGAGTGATGGATATATTGAATGTGTTGCCTGGGGTTTTTACAGAGAGTGATGATTATCTGGAATGTGTTGTCTGGGGTTTTTACAGAGAGTGATAAGTGTCTGGAATGTGTTGTCTGGGGTTTTTACAGAGGGTGATGGGTGTCGGGAATGTGTTTTCTGGGGTTTTTAAAGAGGGTGATGGGTGTCTGGAATGTGTTGTCCTGAGTTTTTAGAGAGAGTGATGGATGTCTGGAATGTGTTCTCTGTGGTTTGTACAGAGGGTTGATGAGTGTCTGGAAGGTGTTGTCTGTAGTTTTTACAGAGAGTGATGGGTGTCTGGAATGAGTTGACTGGTGTTTTACAGAGATTGATGGGAGTCTGGAATGCAATGTCTGGGGTTTCTACAGACCGTAATTGATATCTGGAATGTGCCATCTGGGATATTTACAGAGAGTGATGCGTATCTGGAATGCGATCCCTGCTGTTTTTACAGAGAGTGAATGATATCTGGAATATGTTGATTGGGGTTTTTACAGAGAGTGATTGATATCTGGAATGTGTTGTCTGGGGTTTCTTCAGAGAGTGATGGGTATCTGGAATGTGTTGTCTGGGGTTTTTACAGTGTGTGATGACTGTCTGGAATGCATTGTTTGGGGTTTTACATAGAGTGATGGGTATCTAGAAGGTGTTGTCTGTGGTTTTTAGAAAGAGTGATGAGCGTCTGGAATGTGTTGTCTGGGGTTTTTACAGAGAGTGATGGATGTCTGGAATGTGCTGTCTGGGGTATTTACAGAGGGTGATGAGTGTCTGGAATGTGTTGTCTGGAGTTATTACAGAGAGTGATGGATGTCTGGAGTGTGTTGTCTGGGGTTTTTACAGAGAGCGATGAGTGTCTGGAATGTGTTGTCTGGGGATTCTACAGAGAGTGATGCGTGTCTGGAATGTGTTGTTCTGGGGTTTTACAGAGAGTGATGATTATCTGGAATGTGTTGTATGTGGTTTTTCGAAAGAGTGATGAGTGTCTGGAATGTGTTGTCTGGGGTTTGTACAGAGGGTGATGGGTGTTGAGAATGTGTTTTCTGGGGTTTTAAAGAGGGTGATGGGTGTCTGGAATGTGTTGTCCTGCGTTTTCAGAGAGAGTGATGGATGTCTGGAATGTGTTCTCTGTGGTTTGTACAGAGAGTGATAGGTGTCTGGAATGTGTTGTCTGGGGTTTTTACAGAGAGTGATTTATGTCTGGAGTGTGTTGTCTGGGGTTTGTACAGAGACTGATAGCTGTCTGGAATGTGTTGTCTGGGGTTTCTACAGACCGTGATGGGTATCTGGAATGTGTTGTCTGGGGTTTGTACAGAGAGGGTGATGGATGTCTGGAATGTGTCATCTGGGATATTTACAGAGAGTGATGCGTATCTGGAATGTGATCCCTGCTGTTTTTACAGAGAGTGATGGGTATCTGGAATGTGTTGTCTGGGGTTTTTACCGTGTGTGATGACTGTCTGGAATGCATTGTTTGGGGTTTTACATAGAGTAATGGGTATCTAGAAAGTGTTGTCTGTGGTTTTTAGAAAGAGTGATGAGCGTCTGGAATGTGTTGTCTGGTGTTTCTAAAGAGAGTGATGGATGTCTGGAATGTGCTGTCTGGGGTATTTACAGAGGGTGATGAGTGTCTGGAATGTGTTGTCCGGAGTTATTACAGAGAGTGATGGATGTCTGGAGTGTGTTGTCTGGGGTTTTTACAGAGAGCGATGAGTGTCTGAAATATGTTGTCTGGGGATTCTACAGAGAGTGATGCGTGTCTGGAATGTGTTGTTCTGGGGTTTTACAGAGAGTGATGATTATCTGGAATGTGTTGTATGTGGTTTTTTGAAAGAGTGATGAGTGTCTGGAATGTGTTGTCTGGGGTTTGTACAGAGGGTGATGGGTGTTGGGAATGTGTTGTCTGGGGTTTTACAGAGGATGATGGGTGTCTGGAATGTGTTGTCCTGCGTTTTCAGAGGAGAGAGTGATGGATGTCTGGAATGTGTTCTCTGTGGTTTGTACAGAGAGTGATAGGTGTCTGGAATGTGTTGTCTGGGGTTTTTACAGAGAGTGATTTATGTCTGGAGTGTGTTGTCCTGAGTTTTTAGACAGAGTGATGGAGGTCTGGAATGTGCTGTCTGTGGTTTGTACAGAGACTGATAGCTGTCTGGAATGTGTTGTCTGGGGTTTCTACAGACCGTGATGGGTATCTGGAATGTGTTGTCTGGGGTTTGTACAGAGAGGGTGATGGATGTCTGGAATGTGTCATCTGGGATATTTACAGAGAGTGATGCGTATCTGGAATGCAATCCCTGCTGTTTTTACAGAGAGTGATTGATATCTGGAATGTGTTATCTGGGGTTTCTTCAGAGAGTGATGGGTATCTGGAATGTGTTGTCTGGGGTTTTTACAGTGTGTGATGACTGTCTGGAATGTGTTGTTTGGGGTTTTACATAGGGTAATGGGTATCCAGAATGTGTTGTCTGGGGTTTGTACAGAGAGGGTGATGGATGTCTGGAATGTGTCATCTGGGATATTTACAGAGAGTGATGCGTATCTGGAATGCAATCCCTGCTGTTTTTACAGAGAGTGATTGATATCTGGAATGTGCTATCTGGGGTTTCTTCAGAGTGTGATGGGTATCTGGAATGTGTTGTCTGGGGTTTTTACAGTGTGTGATGACTGTCTGGAATGTGTTGTTTGGGGTTTTACATAGGGTAATGGGTATCCAGAATGTGTTGTCTGGGGTTTGTACAGAGAGGGTGATGGATGTCTTGAATGTGTCATCTGGGATATTTACAGAGAGTGATGCGTATCTGGAATGTGGTCCCTGCTGTTTTTACAGAGAGTGATTGATATCTGGAATGTGTTATCTGGGGTTTTTACAGTGTGTGATGACTGTCTGGAATGTGTTATCTGGGGTTTTTACAGTGTGTGATGACTGTCTGGAATGTGTTGTTTGGGGTTTTACATAGGGTAATGGGTATCCAGAATGTGTTGTCTGGGGTTTTTTAGAAAGAGTGATGAGCGTCTGGAATGTGTTGTCCTAGGATTTTAGAGAGTGTGATGGATGTCTGGAATGTGTTGTCTGTGGTTTGTACAGAGGGTGATCAGTGTCTGGAATGTGTTGTCCGGAGTTATTACAGAGAGTGATGAGTGTCTGGAATATGTTCTCTGGTGATTCTACAGAGAGTGATGGGTGTCTGGAATGTGTTGTCTGGTGTTTTTACAGAGAGTGATGGGAGTCTGGAATGTGTTGTTCTGGGGTTTTACAGAGAGTGTTGATTATCTGGAATGGGTTGTATGTGGTTTTTCGAAAGAGTGATGAGGGTCTGGACTGTGTTGTCTGGTGTTTCTACAGAGAGTGATGGGTGTTGGGAATGTGTTGTCTGGGGTTTTTACAGAGAGTGATAGGTGTCTAGAATGAGTTGACTGGTGCTTTGCAGAGATTGATGGGAGTCTGGAATGCATTGTCTGGGATTTTTACAGAGAGAGATGGGTATCTGGAATGTGTTGTCTGGGGTTTGTACAGAGAGGGTGATGGATGTCTGGAATTTGTCCTCTGGGATTTTTACAGAGAGTGATGCGTATCTGGAATATGATCCCTGGTGTTTTTACAGAAGGTGATTGATGTCTGGAATGTGTTGTTTGGTGTTTCTTCAGAGAGTGATGAGTGTCTGGAATGTGTTGTCTGCGGTTTTCTCAGAGAGTGATGAGCTCTGGAATGTAAACAACAGGAATTCTGCAGATGCTGGAAATTCATGCAACACACATCAAAGTTGCTGGTGAACGCAGCAGGCCAGGCAGCATCTCTAGGAAGAGGGAGTGTCGACGTTTCAGGCTGAGACCCTTCGTCAGGGCTAACTGAAGGAAGAGCTAGTAAGAGATTTGAATGTGGGAGGGGGAGGGGGAGGGGGAGATCCAAAATGATAGGAGAAGACAGGAGGAGGATGGATGGAGCCAAGAGCTGGACAGGTGATTGGTAAAAGGGATATGAGAGGATCATGGGACAGGAGGCCCAGGGAAAATGACAAGGTGGGGGGGGAACCCAGAGGATGGGCAAGGGGTATAGTCAGAGGGACAGAGGGAGAAAAAGGAGAGTGAGAGAAAGAATGTGTGTATAAAAATAAGTAACAGATGGGGTACGAGGGGGAGGTGGGTCATTAGCGGAAGTTAGAGAAGTCGATGTTCATGCCATCAGATTGGAGGCTACCCAGACGGAATATAAGGTGTTGTTCCTCCAACCTGAGTGTGGCTTCATCTTTACAGTAGAGGAGGCCATGGATAGACATGTCAGAATGGGAATGGGATGTGGAATTAAAATGTGTGGCCACTGGGAGATCCTGCTTTCTCTGGCGCACAGAGCGTAGATGTTCAGCAAAGCGGTCTCCCAGTCTGCGTCGGGTCTCGCCAATATATAGAAGGCCACATCGGGAGCACCGGACGCAGTATATCATCCCCAGTCAACTCACAGGTGAAGTATTGCCTCACCTGGAAGGACTGTTTGGGGCCCTGAATGGTGGTAAGGGAGGAAGTGTAAGGGCATGTGTAGCACTTGTTCTGCTTACAAGGATAAGTGCCAGAAGGGAGATCAGTGGGGAGGGATGGGGGGGACGAATGGACAAGGGAGTTGCGTAGGGAGCGATCCCTGTGAAATGCAGGGAGAGGTGGGGAGGGAAAGATGTGCTTAGTGGTGGGATCCCGTTGGAGGTGGCGGAAGTTACGGAGAATAATATGTTGGACCCGGAGGCTGGTGGGGTGGTAGGTGAGGACCAGTGGAACCCTGGTCCTAGTGGGGTGATGGGAGGATGGAGTGAGAGCAGATGTACATGAAATTGGGGAGATGCGTTTGAGAGCAGAGTTGATAGTGGAGGAAGGGAAGCCCCTTTCTTTAAAAAAGGAGGACATCTCCCTCGTCCTAGAATGAAAAGTCTCATCCTGAGAGCAGATGCGGCGGAGACGGAGGAATTGCGAGAAGGGGATGGCATTTTTGCAAGAGACAGGGTGAGAAGAGGAATAGTTCAGATAGCTGTGAGAGTCAGTAGGCTTATAGTAGACATCAGTGGATAAGCTGTCTCCAGAGACAGAGACAGAAAGATCTAGAAAGGGGAGGGAGGTGTCGGAAATGGACCAGGTAAACGAGGGCAGGGTGAAAGTTGGAGGCAAAGTTAGTAAAGTCAACGAGCTCAGCATGCGTGCAGGAAGCAGCGCCAATGCAGTCGTCGATGTAGCGATGGAAAAGTGGGGGACAGATACCAGAATAGGCACGGAACATAGATTGCTCCACAAAGCCAACAAAAAGGCAGGCATAGCTAGGACCCATACGGGTGCCCATAGCTACACCTTTAGTTTGGGGGAAGTGGGAGGAGCCAAAGGAGAAATTATTAAGAGTAAGGACTAATTCAAAGCTCTGGAATGTGTTTTCTGGGATTTTTACAGAGAGTGATGGGTATCTGGAATGTGTTGTCTGGGGTTTTTATAGTGTGTGATGAGTGTCTGGGATGTGTTGTTTGGGGTTTAGACGGAGAGTGATAGGTGTCTGGAATGTGTTGTCTGGCGTTTTACATAGAGTGATGGGTATCTGGAATATGTTATCTGGGGTTTTCACAGAGAGTGATGAGTGTCTGGAGGGTATTGTCTGGGGTTGTTTCAGAGAGTGATGGGAGTCTCGAATGTGTTGTCTGGGTTTTACAGAGAGTGATGGGAGTCTGGAATATGTTGACTGAAGTTTTTAGAGAGTGATGAGTGTCTGGAATGTGCTGTCTCAGGTTTTTACAGAGTGGGTGATGGGTGTCTGGAATGTGTTGTCTGGCATTTTACAGACATTGTAGGGTGTCTGGAGGCGTTGTCTGTGGTGTTGACAGAGAATGATGGGTATCTGGAATGTGTTGTCTGAGGTTTTAACCATAGAACCATAGAAACTACAGCACAGAAACAGGCCTTTTGGCCCTTCTTGGCTGTGCCAAACCATTTTCTGCCTAGTCCCACTGACCTGCACACGGACCATATCCCTCCATACACCTCCCATCCATGTATCTGTCCAATTTATTCTTAAATGTTAAAAAAGAACCTGCATTTACCACCTCGTCTGGCAGCTCATTCCATACTCCCACCACTCTCTTTGTGAAGAAGCCCCCCCTAATGTTTCCTTTAAACTTTTCCCCCCTCACCCTTAACCCATGTCCTCTGTTTTTTTTCTCCCCTTGCCTCAGTGGAAAAAGCCTGCTTGCATTCACTCTATCTATACCCATCATAATTTTATATACCTCTATCAAATCTCCCCTCATTCTTCTACGCTCCAGGGAATAAAGTCCTAACCTATTCAACCTTTCTCTGTAACTGAGTTTCTCAAGTCCCGGCAACATCCTTGTAAACCTTCTCTGCACTCTTTCAACCTTATTTATATCCTTCCTGTAATTTGGTGACCAAAACTGAGCACAATTCTCCAGATTCGGCCTCATCAATGCCTTATACAACCTCATCATAATATTCTAGCTCTTATACTCAATACTTTGATTAATAAAGGCCAATGTACCAAAAGCTCTCTTTACGACCCTATCTACCTGTGACGCCACTTTTAGGGAATTTTGTATCTGTATTCCCAGATCCCTCTGTTCCACTGCACTCCTCAGTGCCTTACCATTAACCCTGTATTTTCTACCTTGGTTTCTACAGACAATGATGGGTGTCTGGAATATGTTGTCTGGTGTTTTTACAAAGAGTGATGATTATCTGGAATGCGCTGTCTGTGGTTTTTACAGAGGGTGATGATTATCTGGAATGTGTTCTCTGGGGTACTTACAGAGAGTGATGAGTGTCTGGAATGTGTTGTCCGGAGTTATTACAGAAAGTGATGGATGTGTGGAATGTGTTGTCTGTGGTTTTTACATTGAGTGATAGGTGTCTGAAATGCGTTTCCTGGGGTTTTTACAGAGAGTGATTATTATCTGGAATGTGCTGTCTGGGGTTTCTACAGAGGGTGATGAGTGTCTGTAATATGTTGCCTGTGGTTTTTACAGAGAGTGAGAGGTGTCTGAAATGTGTTCCCTTGGGATTTTACAGAGAGTGATAATTTTCCATAATGTGTTGACTGGGGTTTTCACAGAGGGTGATGGGTGTCCTGAATGTATTTGGGGTTTCACAGACAGTGATGGGTGGGAATGTGTCGTCTAGGGTGGCGTTAGAAGGAGATACTTGAGACTTCTAAGAAAACACTTATTATCGTCTGGATACGGACATTTTGTAGGCAGAGGAGATTATTTAAGTTGACCATTTGATTACTAATTTATTTGGTTCAGTCCAACATTGTGGGCCAAAATGCACCTTATTGTGCTGTGCTGTCTCTGTTCTATCAAGGACCCTACCTCATAGACCTCACTCTTTCTCACTGCTGCCATTGAGAAAGTAGTACAGGAACCTTGCGTCCTAAACTATCAGCTTCGGGAACAGTTATTACCCGTCAACCATCACCCGGACCAGCATGGATAACTTCACTTACTTCCACTCTGCGCGTATTTGACGGTCTACGGACTCACCTTCAACCACCCTGCAACTAATGTTCTCAATATTTACTATTGAGTTTTATTATTTTGTTTTCTCTTTTTGCATTTGCACGGTTTGTTTTTGTACATAAGTTGCTTGTCTGTCCTTGTGGTGCTTGGTTTTTCATCGATTTTATTGTGTTTCTTTGGAGTTACTGTGTATGCCCTCAAGAAAATGAATCCCAGGGCTGTAAATGGTGACATATTTGTACTTTGATAATGAATTTGCTTGTAATTTTGAACAATGTGTTTAGCTTTTTGTCACCCTCTCGTCCACGATCTCCACCAGCACAGGAGCACCACAGGGCTGTGTGCTTCGCCGCTGCTCCACTCTCTTTACATCTATGACGGTGTGGCTAAGCACAGCTCCAAAACCGTCTTCAAGTTTGCTGATAACTCTACTGCCGTTTGGCCGTATCAACGGCGGAGATGAATCCGTATACAAGGGGGAGATTGAAAACCTGGCTGAGTTCGGCATTCAACACCACTGTCTCACAGACCGTGGTGAGCAAGCCCCTACTCCTCGGCCGAAAGACGCCACTGTGTAACTGAGTGTTGGACCTCTTGACCAACAGACCTCACATAGTCAGGATGCACAACCTCTCCTCCCTCCCGTTATCCTCAACACGGGTGCTTCCCGAGGCTGTGTGCTCTCCTCACACATAAACAGCCAGACGCCCGAGCAATCACGTTGTCAAGTTCACCGATGACAAGATGGTGGTAGGACTCACCAGCAGCAATGATGAGATGCCCCACAGAGAGGAGGTGGAAGATGTCGAGGCCTGTGCCAGGCAAATGACCTCTTCCTCAATGCCAACAAGACAAAGGAGATGGTTATCGACCTCAGAAAAACTCACACCTCTCACACCCCCCCCGTTTACATCAGCAGCACAGCAGTGGAAACTGCAAACAGTTTCAACCTCCTAGGAGCTGCACAACCTCTCATGGTCCCAGAACACATCCTACACAGTCAGGAAGGCCCAGCAACACCTCTGCTCTCTGAGGAGGCTGGAGAGAGCTGGACCATGCATATCCACACTCACGGCATTCCACAGATGCATAGCAGACAGCATCCCAACAAGCTGCATCACCATCCGGTATGGAAATTACCCTGCGGCAGAGAGGAAGGATCCACAGTGGGTGGTGAAAACTGCCCAGGGCATCACCTGTGCCAGGCTTCCCACGAGCAAGGGTGTATATACAGAAAGGTGCCAGTAACGTGACGAGGGCTCCCACCCGCCCTGCTCACGGACTGTTTGTCCCTCTCCCATCTGGGAGGAGGCTACGTAGCATCCACGCCTGGACCACCAGACTCAAAAACAGTTACCTTCCCCAAGCAGTAAGGCTGATCGACACCTCCACCCACTAACCCACCCTCCACACCCTCAACCACCACTTAATCATTTCCTGTCAGTCACCTTGCGTACAGACACATCTGACCTGGAGCCACTTTATGGACAGACAATCAATCTATGTATATAGCTATCTGATGTATTCATATTTATTGTGTCTTTATTATTGTGTTTTTTTTGTGCTGCATCGGATCCGAAGTGGCAATTATTTCATTCTCCTTACACTTGTCCACTGGAACTTGCATAAGAAATAGGAGCAGGAGTCAGCCATCTGACCCATCGAGCCTGCTGCAAGTTCAATAAGATCATGGCTGATCTGACCATGGACTCATCTCCACCTACCTGCCCTTACCCCATAATCCTTAATTCCCCTACAATGCAAACATCTATCCAATCTTGTCTTAAATATATTTACTGAGGAAGTCTCCACTGCTTCATTGGGCAGAGAATTCCCCAGATTCACCACTCTGGGAAAAGCAGTTCCTCCTCATCTCCGTCCTAAATCTTCTCCCCCGAATCTGGAGGCAATGTCCCCTAGTTCTAGTCTCACCTACCAGTGGAAACGACTTTCCGGCCTCTATCTTATCTATCCCTTTTATAATTTTATATGTTTCTATAAGATCTCCTTTCATTCTTCTGAGTTCCAGCGAGTACAGTTCCAGGCGACTCATTTCTGGGATCAACCTGGTGAACCTCCTTAGCACTGCCTCCAAAGCCAAGTCCCCTCAAGTAAGGAGACCAGGACTGCACACAGTACTCCAGATGTACAGTTGCAGTATAACCTCCCTGTTCTTAAATTTAGTCCCTCGAGCAATGAAGACCAACAATCCATTTGCCTTCCTGATAGACTGCTGTACCTGCAAACTAACCTTTTGTGATTCATGCACAAGCACCCCGAAGTCCCTCAGCACAGCCACATGCTGCAGTTTTTTTTACCATTTAAATAATAATCTGCTCTTTTATTTTACCTTCCAAAGTGGATGACCTCGCATTTGCCAACATTGTACTGGATTAAGTGGTTTGCATGGATTTGCTGGGCCAAAGGGTTACTCTCTGTGCAATATGGAACCACACTATCAAGGAAGTGTTGAAAGAACATTGTAATGGGACAAGATTTACCAGGATGTTGCCTGGAGTTGGGGGCCAGAATTACAAGGAGAGTTTTCCACTTATGCTGCCTGACCTGCTGAGTTCCTCCAGCGTGTTGTGAGTGTTACAAGGAGGGGCTGCCTGGTCTAGGATATTAATCCCACTCTGTGTTGAGGCGGTGTCTCAGGAGGGCGGCATCCATCTCTGAGCACCTCACCATCCGGGACAAGCCCTCCTCTCCTTGCTACCATCAGGGACGAGGTACAGGAGCCTGAAGACACGCATTCAACACTTTTAGGAGCAGATTCTTCCCCTCCACCATCAGATTTCTGACCGGTCCATAAACCCATGAACACCACCTCACTATCCCTCTGTCATCAGATATCTGACCGGTCCATAAACCCATGAACAACACCTCAGTATCCCTCTGTCATCAGATTTCTGACCGGTCCATAAACCCATGAACACCACCTCACTATCCCTCTGTCATCAGATTTCTGACCGATCCATAAACCCGTGAACACCACCTCACTATTATGTTATAGGCAACACACATCAAAGTTGCTGGTGAACGCAGCAGGCCAGGCAGCATTTCTAGGAAGAGGTACAGTCGACGTTTCAGGCTGAGACCCTTCGACCAGGCCTGACGAAGGGTCTCGGCCTGAAACGTCGACTGTACCTCTTCCTAGAAATGCTGCCTGGCCTGCTGCGTTCACCAGCAACTTTGATGTGTGTTGCTTGAATTTCCAGCATCTGCAGAATTCCTCGTGTTCACTATTATGTTCTCATTTTGCACTGCTGATTTATTTTTATATTGCTGATTGTAATTTATAGTAATTTTTAAGTGTTGCATTAAACTGTTGCCACAAAATAACAAACTCCTCAGCATATTTAAAGTTAAACTCTGTGACTATATTATCGAGGTAGTATGTGGCCTCTAGTCAGGTACAGCTGCTTTGTTGCTGCAAATACCCCATCAGCCAATCGTATGGCAGCAGCTCGATGAAGGAAAGTCTTGCAGGTTCAGTTGTTGTTCAGAACAAGCATCAGAATGGGGAAGAAATGTGACCTAAGTGACTGACCGTGGCCAGACGGGGTGGCTTGAGTATCTCAGAAACTGCTGATCTCCTGAGATTTTCACACACGACAGTCTCTAGAGTTTACAGAGAACGGTGTGAAAGACAAAAAAAAGGCAGCGATGAGCAGCAGTTCTGTGGGTTCCTGAGAGAAAATAGCCACAATGGCTCAAGCTAACAGGAAGGCAACAGTAACTCAAAATAACCACACGTTACCACGGTGGTGTGCAGAAGAGTTATCTCAGAATGCGAAGCACATTGAACCTTAAAGTGGATGCTGTACAGCAGCAGCTGGCCATCAGCACAGTTACCGGATACAGCACTGCCTGCAGCCATTTCCCTGCAGACATTTACAGCAAAATAAAGAAATACAGTAGAACTTATGAAAAACTATGCATAAGCAAAATCTGACAAGTAGTCAATGTGCAAAAGAAGACAAATTGTGCAATTAGAAAAGGAATATTCCAGTGATAATGGACTTTATTCTGAATTATTTCCTGGAACATAAGGCATTGAGGGGGTGACCTGAGGATACAAGATCAGTCCTGCAGAGTGTTGATGGGGTGAAAGTGCATCGTCTTTTTTCCCCAGGGAGGGGGAACTAAAGGCAGAAGGTATAGGTCTAAGATCCGAGGTATAAGAGCTTCTTCATGCAAAGGGGAGTGTGAATTTGGAACGAGCTGCCAGAAATACTGGTTGGAAAGGGAAGGGCACATTAGCAAGAACCACTTGGAGAAGTAGATGGAGAGGAGAGGGGAGGGGAGGAGAGGAGAGGGGAGGGAAGGAGAGGAGAGGAGAGGAGAGGGGAGGGGAGAGGGGAGGGGAGAGGGGAGGAGACGAGAGGCAAGGGGAGAGGCAAGAGGAGAGGGGAAGTGAGGGGAGGAGAGGAGAGGAGAGGGGAGAAAAGGAGAGGGAGGTGAGGGAAGGAGAGGGGAGGGGAGGAGAGGGGAGGAGAGG
>NW_027274698.1:0-86096 GCF_030028105.1 Mobula birostris | reverse complement strand
AAGGTATGAGAGCTGCGCGAAGACACAACGATATAGGGGAAGGTATGACAGGTGCGCAAAACACAGTGATGTAGAGGAATCTATAGGAGGTGCGCGAAAACGCAGTGATATATGGGAAGCTATGGGAGGTGTGCGATAACAGAGCGATATGGGGACGGTATTAGAGGTGGGAGAAAACGCAGCGATATAGGGGAAGCTATGGGAGGTGCGTGAAAACAGTGCGATATAGGAGAAGGTATGAGAGGTATGCGAAAACACGGCGAAATAGGGGAAGATATGAGAGGTGCGCGTAAACACAGCAATTTGGGGGAATCTATGAGAGGTGCATGAAAACATTGCAATATAAGTTAAGCTATGAAAGGTGTACGAGTACAGAGGGACATAGGGGTAGGTGTGGGAGGTGCACCAAAACTCGGCGATATAGGGGAAGGTATGAGAGGTGCGCGAAAACACAGTGATATAGGGGAAGCTATGGGAAGTGCGCGAAAACATGGTGATATATGTGATGTTATGACAGGTGCACAAAAACAGAGCAATTTGAGGGAAACTATGAGAGGTGTGCGAAAACATTGCAATATATGGAGAGCTATGAGAGGTGCACGAGAACACAGCGATAGAGGGAAAGCTATGAGAGGTGTGCGTAAACAGTGAAAAAGGGGAAGGTATGAGAGGTGCGGGAAAACACGGCGATATATGGGAAACTATGGGAGGTGCGTGAAAACAGGGTGATATAGGGACGGTATGAGAGGTGCACAAAAACACAGCGATATAGGTGGATCTATGGGAGGTGAGCAAAAACACTGCGATATAGGGGAAGGTATGCGAGGTGCGTGAAAACACGGCGATATAGGGTTAGCTGTGAGAGGTGCGCGTAAACAGTGATTTAGGGAATCTATGAGAGGTGCACAAAAACATTGCAAGATATGTTAAGCTATGAGAGGTGTACGAGAACACAGCGATATAGGGGAATCTATGGGAGGTGCGCGAAACCACAGTGATATAATGGAAGGTATGGGTGGTGCACGAAAACACAGCGATAAAGGGGAATGAATGAGAGGTGCGTGAAAACACAACGATATAGAGGAATCTATAGGAGGTGCGCGAAAATGCAGCGATATATGGGAAACTATGGGATGTGCGCAATAACAGAGCGATATAGGGGAAGGTATGAGGGGTGCGAGAAAACACAGCAATGTAGGGAAGCTATGAGAGGTGCGCGAAAACAGTGATATAGCGAAAGCTATGGGAGCTGTGCGAAAACACGGCGATATACCTGAAGATATGTGAGTCGATACAGGGGAAGCGATGAGAGGTGCACGAAAACTCAGCAATATCGAAGATGGTATGAGCGGAGAGTGAAAACGCAGGGATATAGGGCTAGATATGCAAGAAGCATGAAAACACACTGATATAGGGAAGGTATGAGAGGTGCGCGAAAACACAACGATTTAGGGGAAGGTATGAGAGGTGCGCGAAAACACAGTCATATAGAGGAATCTATAGGAGGTGCTTGAAAACGCAGCGATATGGGAAGCTATGGGAAGTGAGTGATAACAGAGCGATATAGGGGACGGTATCAAAGGTGGTATAAAACACAGCGATATAGGGGAACCTATGGGAGGTGTGTGAAAACATTGCGATATAGGAGAAGGTATTAGAGGTACGCGAAAACACAGCGATGTTGGGGAAGTTATGGGAGGTATGCGACAACAGAGCAATATAGGGGAAGGTATGGGAGGTGTGCGAAAACACGTCGATATAGAGGAAGGTATGAGAGGCGCACGATAACTCGGCGATATAGGGGAAGCTATAAGAGGTGAGCGAAAACACAGCAATATAGGGGAATGTATGAGAGGTGCGGGAAAAAATGGTGAGAAACGTGATGTTATGAGAGGTGCGCGAAAACAGAGCAATTTGAAGGAAGCTATGAGAGGTGCGTGAAAATATTGCAATATATGGAAAGCAATCAGAGGTGCACGAGAACACAGCGATAGAGGGGAAGCAATGAGAGGCGCGCAATAAACAATGAAAAAGGGGACGGTATGAGAGGTGCGCAAAAACACAGCGATATAGGGTAATCTATGGGAGGTGCGCGAAACCACAGCGATATAGGGGAAGGTATGGGTGGTGCACGAAAATAGGGTGATATAGGGGAAGGTATGAGAGGTGCGCGAAAACACAACGATATAGGGGGAGGTATGAGAGGTATGCCAAAACACAGTGATATAGAGGAATCTATAGGAGGTGTGCGAAAACGCAGCGACATATGGGAAGCTATGGGAGGTGTACAAAACAGAGCGATATAGGGTAAGGTATCAAAGGTTGGAGAAAACACAGCGATATAGGGGAAGCTATGGGAGGTGCGTGAAAACACGGCGATATAGGGTTAGCTGTGAGAGGTGCGCGTAAACAGTGATTTAGGGAATCTATGAGAGGTGCACAAAAACATTGCAAGATATGTTAAGCTATGAGAGGTGTACGAGAACACAGCGATATAGGGGAATCTATGGGAGGTGCGCGAAACCACAGTGATATAATGGAAGGTATGGGTGGTGCACGAAAACACAGCGATAAAGGGGAATGAATGAGAGGTGCGTGAAAACACAACGATATAGAGGAATCTATAGGAGGTGCGCGAAAATGCAGCGATATATGGGAAACTATGGGATGTGCGCAATAACAGAGCGATATAGGGGAAGGTATGAGGGGTGCGAGAAAACACAGCAATGTAGGGGAAGCTATGAGAGGTGCGCGAAAACAGTGATATAGCGAAAGCTATGGGAGCTGTGCGAAAACACGGCGATATACCTGAAGATATGTGAGTCGATACAGGGGAAGCGATGAGAGGTGCACGAAAACTCAGCAATATCGAAGATGGTATGAGCGGAGAGTGAAAACGCAGGGATATAGGGCTAGATATGCAAGAAGCATGAAAACACACTGATATAGGGAAGGTATGAGAGGTGCGCGAAAACACAACGATTTAGGGGAAGGTATGAGAGGTGCGCGAAAACACAGTCATATAGAGGAATCTATAGGAGGTGCTTGAAAACGCAGCGATATGGGAAGCTATGGGAAGTGAGTGATAACAGAGCGATATAGGGGACGGTATCAAAGGTGGTATAAAACACAGCGATATAGGGGAACCTATGGGAGGTGTGTGAAAACATTGCGATATAGGAGAAGGTATTAGAGGTACGCGAAAACACAGCGATGTTGGGGAAGTTATGGGAGGTATGCGACAACAGAGCAATATAGGGGAAGGTATGGGAGGTGTGCGAAAACACGTCGATATAGAGGAAGGTATGAGAGGCGCACGATAACTCGGCGATATAGGGGAAGCTATAAGAGGTGAGCGAAAACACAGCAATATAGGGGAATGTATGAGAGGTGCGGGAAAAAATGGTGAGAAACGTGATGTTATGAGAGGTGCGCGAAAACAGAGCAATTTGAAGGAAGCTATGAGAGGTGCGTGAAACTATTGCAATATATGGAAAGCAATCAGAGGTGCACGAGAACACAGCGATAGAGGGGAAGCAATGAGAGGCGCGCAATAACACAATGAAAAAGGGGACGGTATGAGAGGTGCGCAAAAGCACAGCGATATAGGGTAATCTATGGGAGGTGCGCGAAACCACAGCGATATAGGGGAAGGTATGGGTGGTGCACGAAAATAGGGTGATATAGGGGAAGGTATGAGAGGTGCGCGAAAACACAACGATATAGGGGGAGGTATGAGAGGTATGCCAAAACACAGTGATATAGAGGAATCTATAGGAGGTGTGCGAAAACGCAGCGACATATGGGAAGCTATGGGAGGTGTACAAAACAGAGCGATATAGGGTAAGGTATCAAAGGTTGGAGAAAACACAGCGATATAGGGGAAGCTATGGGAGGTGCGTGAAAACACGGCGATATAGGGTTAGCTGTGAGAGGTGCGCGTAAACAGTGATTTAGGGAATCTATGAGAGGTGCACAAAAACATTGCAAGATATGTTAAGCTATGAGAGGTGTACGAGAACACAGCGATATAGGGGAATCTATGGGAGGTGCGCGAAACCACAGTGATATAATGGAAGGTATGGGTGGTGCACGAAAACACAGCGATAAAGGGGAATGAATGAGAGGTGCGTGAAAACACAACGATATAGAGGAATCTATAGGAGGTGCGCGAAAATGCAGCGATATATGGGAAACTATGGGATGTGCGCAATAACAGAGCGATATAGGGGAAGGTATGAGGGGTGCGAGAAAACACAGCAATGTAGGGGAAGCTATGAGAGGTGCGCGAAAACAGTGATATAGCGAAAGCTATGGGAGCTGTGCGAAAACACGGCGATATACCTGAAGATATGTGAGTCGATACAGGGGAAGCGATGAGAGGTGCACGAAAACTCAGCAATATCGAAGATGGTATGAGCGGAGAGTGAAAACGCAGGGATATAGGGCTAGATATGCAAGAAGCATGAAAACACACTGATATAGGGAAGGTATGAGAGGTGCGCGAAAACACAACGATTTAGGGGAAGGTATGAGAGGTGCGCGAAAACACAGTCATATAGAGGAATCTATAGGAGGTGCTTGAAAACGCAGCGATATGGGAAGCTATGGGAAGTGAGTGATAACAGAGCGATATAGGGGACGGTATCAAAGGTGGTATAAAACACAGCGATATAGGGGAACCTATGGGAGGTGTGTGAAAACATTGCGATATAGGAGAAGGTATTAGAGGTACGCGAAACACAGCGATGTTGGGGAAGTTATGGGAGGTATGCGACAACAGAGCAATATAGGGGAAGGTATGGGAGGTGTGCGAAAACACGTCGATATAGAGGAAGGTATGAGAGGCGCACGATAACTCGGCGATATAGGGGAAGCTATAAGAGGTGAGCGAAAACACAGCAATATAGGGGAATGTATGAGAGGTGCGGGAAAAAATGGTGAGAAACGTGATGTTATGAGAGGTGCGCGAAAACAGAGCAATTTGAAGGAAGCTATGAGAGGTGCGTGAAACTATTGCAATATATGGAAAGCAATCAGAGGTGCACGAGAACACAGCGATAGAGGGGAAGCAATGAGAGGCGCGCAATAACACAATGAAAAAGGGGACGGTATGAGAGGTGCGCAAAAGCACAGCGATATAGGGTAATCTATGGGAGGTGCGCGAAACCACAGCGATATAGGGGAAGGTATGGGTGGTGCACGAAAATAGGGTGATATAGGGGAAGGTATGAGAGGTGCGCGAAAACACAACGATATAGGGGGAGGTATGAGAGGTATGCCAAAACACAGTGATATAGAGGAATCTATAGGAGGTGTGCGAAAACGCAGCGACATATGGGAAGCTATGGGAGGTGTACAAAACAGAGCGATATAGGGTAAGGTATCAAAGGTTGGAGAAAACACAGCGATATAGGGGAAGCTATGGGAGGTGCGTGAAAACACGGCGATATAGGAGAAGGCATTAGAGGTACGCGAAAACACAGCGATGTTGGGGAAGTTATGAGAGGTACGCGAAAACAGCGATATAGTGGAAGCTATGGGAGGTACGCGAAAACACAGCAATATAGGGTAAGTTATGGGAGGTGCGCGAAAACACGGTGACATACGTGAAGGTATCAGAGGTGCGTGAAAACATATCGATATAGGGGAAGGTATTAGAGGTGCACGAAAACACGGCAATATAGTGGAAGCTATAAGGGGTGAGTGAAAACACAGCAATATAGGGGAAGGTATGAGAGGTGTGCAAAAACACAGCGATATAGGGGAAGCTATGGGAGCTGCGTGAAAACAGTGCGATAGAGGGGAAGGTATGAGAGGTGTGCAAAAAAACAACAATATAAGGGGATCTATGGGATGTGCTTGAAAACACAGCGATATAGGGGAAGGTATGAGAGGTGCGTGAAAACAAGGCATTATAGTGGAACTTTATAGAGGTGCGCAAAAACACAGCGATAGAGGGGAATTTATGGGAGGTGCGTGAAAACAGAGCAATTTGAGGGAAGGTATGAGAGGTGCGCGAAAACACACTGAGATAGGGGAAGCTATGAGAGGTGCGCGAAAACATGGTGATGCACGTGATGTTATGAGAGCTGCGCGAAAACAGTGATATAGCGGAAGCTATGGAAGTTACGCAACAACACAGCAATATAGGAGAAGGTACGGGAGGTGTGCGAAAACAGAACAATTTGAGGGAAGCTATGAGAGGTGAGCGAAAACATTGCAATATATGGAGAGCTATTAGAAGTGCATGAGAACATAGCGATAGAGGGGAAGCTATGAGAGGTGCGCGATAACACAGTGAAAAAGGGAAAGGTATGAGAGGTGCGGGAAAACACGGCGATATATGGGAAACTATGGGAGGTGCGTGAAAACAGGGTGATATATGAGAAAGTATGAGAGGAATATGAAAACACATCGATGTACGGGAAGCTATGAGAGCTGTGCGAAAACAGTGATATAGCGGAAGCTATGGAAGTTATGCAACAACACAGCAATATAGGGGAAGGTATGGGAGGTGCGCGAAAACACGGCAATATAGGGAAAGCTATGAGACGTGTACGTAAACACAGTGATATGGGGAAGCTATGGGAGGTGTGCAAAAACATGGTGATATACGTGATGATATGAGAGGTGTGCGAAAACAGAACAATTTGAGGGAAGCTATGAGAGGTGAGCGAAAACATTGCAATATATGGAAAGCTATGAGAGGTGCACGAGAACACAGTGATAGAGGGGAAGCTATGAGAGGTGCGGGAAAATGCAACGATATAGGTTAAGGTATGAGAGGTGCGAGAAAACACAGCAATATAGGGGAAGCAATGGGAGGTGCACGAAAACACGGCTATATACGTGAAGCTATGAGAGGTGCGTGAAAACACGTCGATATAGGGGAAGGTTTGAGAGATTAGCGAAAACATAGCTAAATAGGGGAAGGTATGAGTGATGCGCGAGGAAATGGAGATATAGGCAAAGTTGTGAGAGGTGAGCAAAAACACAGTGATATAGGGAAAGATATGCAAGGTGCGCGAAATCACGGCGATATAGGGGAAGCTATGAGAGGTGCGCGTAAACACAGCGATTTGGGGAAATCTATCAGAGGTGCACAAAAACATTGCAATATATGTTAAGCTATGAGAGGTGTACGAGAACAAAAAGATATAGGGGTAGGTGTGGGAGGTGCGCGAAAACATGACGATACAAGGGAAGATATGAGAGGTGAGCGAAAACATAGCGATATGAGCGAAAACACAGCTATATAGGGGAAGCTATGAGCCTTTCGCAAAATCACAGCGATATGGTGGAAGGTATGAGAGGTGCGCAAAAACACAGAGATACAGGGGAAGGTATGGGAGGTGCGTGAACACAGGGTTTTATACGGGAAGGTATTAGAGGTGCACAAAAACACAGCGATTAGGGGAATCTATGGGAGGTGCACGAAAACACAGCGATATAGCGGAAGGTATGAGAGGTGCGTGAAAACAGGGCGTTATAGTGGAACTTATTAGAGGTGCGCAAAAACACAGCGAGATAGGGAATCTATGGGAGGTGCACGAAAACACGACCATATAGGGGAAGGTATGAGAGGTGCGCGCAAGCATGGTGATATACGTGATGTTATGAGAGGTGCACGAAAACAGAGCAATTTGAGGGAAGCTAAGAGAGGTGAGCGAAAACATTGCAATATATGGAGAGCTATGAGAGGTGCATGAGAACACAGTGACAGAGGGGAAGCTATGAGGGGTGCGGGAAAATGCAACGATATAGGGTAAGTTATGAGAGGTGCGCGAAAACACAGCAATATAGGGGAAGCTATGGGAGGTGCACGAAAACACGGCTATATACGTGAAGCTATGAGAGGTGCATGAAAACACGTCGATATGGGGGAAGGTATGAGAGATTAGCGAAAACTCAGCTAAAAATGGGAAGTTTTCGTGCACCTCTCATACCTTCCCCTATATCGGTGTGTTTTCACGCACCTCTCATAACTTCTCCTATATCGCTGTGTTTTTGCACACCTCTCATACCTTCCCATATATCGCTGTGTTTTCGTGCACCTCTCATGGCTTCTCCAATATCGCCGTGTATTCATGCACATCTCATACCGTCCCCTATATCGCTGTGTTTTCGCGCACATTCCATAGCTTCCCCTTTATCGCTGTGTTATTGCTCACCTCTCATACCTCCCCCTATATCGTTGTGTTTTCACGCACCTCTCATAAATTCTCCTATATCGCTGTGTTTTTGCACACCTCTCATACCTTCCCCTATATCGCTGTGTTTTCGTGCACCTCTCATAGCTTCCACTATATTGCCTTGTTTTCGCGCACCTCTCGTCTTCCCCTATATCACTGTGTTTTCGCGCACCTTCGATACCATCCCCTACATTGCTGTGCCTTCGCATACCTCTCATAACTTCATCTATATCACCCTTTTTTCGAGCACCTTCCATACCTTCTCCTATATCGCTGTGCCTTGCGCACCTCTCGTACCTTCCCCTATATCGCTGTCTTGTCGCGCACATCCTATAGATTCACCTTTATCGCTGTGTTATTGCTCACCTCTCATAGATTCCCCTACATCGCCCTGTTTTCGCGGACCTCCAATTCCTTCACCTATATCGCTGTTTTCGTGCACCTCTCATACCTTCCCCTATATCGCTGTTTTCACGCAACTCTCATAACTTCTCCTACATCACTGTGTTTTTGTGCACCTCTCATACCTTCCCTAATATCGCTGAGTTTTCATGCACATCTCATCACGTCCCCTATATCGCTGTGTATTCACACACCTCCCATAGCATCCCCTATATCACTGTTCCTTTGCGAACCTCTCATACCTTCCCCTATATCACCCTGTTTTCGCACACCTCCCATACCTTCCCCTATATCACTGTCTTTTCGCACACCTCTCATGTCCTCCCCAATATCGCCGTGTTTTCATGCACATCTCATAACGTCCCCTATATCGCTGTGTATTCACGCACCTCCCATAGCATCCCCTATACCGCTGTGCCTTCGTGCACCTATCATTCGGTCCCCTATTTTGCCCTGTTTTCGCGCACCTCCCATGACTTCGCCTACATCGCTGTGTTTTCGCGCACCTCTCATAGCTTCTCCTATATCGCTGTCTTTTCGCGCACATCCCATAGCTTCCACTATATCACCGGGTTTTCGCGCACCACTCATGTCTTCACCTATATCGCTATGTTTTCGCTCCTCTCATTACTTCACATATCGCTGTGTTTTCGTGCAGTTCTCATACCTTCCACTATATCGCTGTGTTTTCACGCACATCTCACAACGTCCCCTATATTGCTGTGCATTCGCACACCTCCCATAGCATCCCCTGTATTGCTGTGCCTTCGCGCACCTCTCATACCTTCCTCTATATCGCCCTGTATTCGCGCCCCTCCCACTGCTTCCCTTATATCGCTGGTTTTCGTGCAGCTCTCATACCTTCCACTATATCGCTGTGTTTTCACACACCTCTCATAACTTCTCCTCTATCGCTGTGTTTTTGTGCACCTCTCATACCTTCCCTAATATCGCTGCGTTTTCATGTACATCTCATAACGTCCCCTATATCGCTGTGTATTCACGCACCTCCCATAGCATCCCTTATATTGCTGTGCCTTGCGCACCTCTCATACCTTCCCCTATATCGCTGTCTTTTCGCGCACATCGCATAGATTCACCTTTATCGCTGTGTTATTGCTCACCTCTCATAGCTTCCCCTATATCGCCGTGTTTTTACTCACCTCTCATAGCTTCCCCTATATCGCCGTTTTTCGCGCACCTCTCATCTCTTCAGCTAGATCGCTATGTTTTCGCTCCTCTCATTACTTCCCCTATATCGCTGTGTTTTCGCGCACCTCTCATGATTTTCCCTATATCGCCGTGGTCTTGCACACCTCTCATACCTTCCCCTATATCGCCGTGATTTTGCACACGTCCCATACCTTCCCCTAAATCGCTGTGTTTTCGTGCACCTCTCATACCTTCCCCTATGTCGCTGTGTTTTCACGCACCTCGCATAACTTCTCCTATATTGCTGTACTTTTGCGCACATCTCATACCTTCCCCTATATTGCCGTGTTTTCATGCACATCTCACAACGTCCCCTATATCGCTGTCTATTTGCGCACCTCCCATAGCATACCCTATACCGCTGTGCCTTCGCGCACCCCTCATACCGTCCCCTATATCACCCTGTTTCCGCGCACCTCCCATAGCTTCCCCGGTATCGCTGTGTTTTCGTGCACCTCTCAGGGCTTCCCCAATATCGCCGTGTATTCATACACATCTCATACCGTCCCCTATATCGCTGTGTTTTCACGCACCTCCCATAGCTTCGCCTACATTGCTGTTTTCGCACACCTCTCATACCTTCCCCTATATCGCTGTTTTTTCGCGCACATCCCATAGCTTCACCTTTATCGCTGTGTTATTGCTCACCTCTCATACCTTCCCCTATATGGCAGTGTTTTCACTTACCTCTCATAACCTCTCCTATATCGCTGTATTTTTGCGCCCCTCTCATGGCTTCCCCAATATCGCCGTGTTTTCATGCACATTTCTTAACGTCCCCTATATCGCTGTGTATTCGCACATCTCCCATAGCAACCCCTATATCGCTGTTCTTTTGCGCACCTCTCATACCTTCCTCTATATCGCCCTGTACCGCACACTTCCCATACCTTCCCGTATATCGCTGTCTTTTCGCACACCTCTCATGGCTTCCCCAATATCGCCGTGTTTTCATGCACATCTCATAACGTCCCCATATCGCTGTGCATTCACGCACCTCCCATAGCATCCCCTATACCGCTGTGCCTTCGCGCACCCCTCATACCGTCCCCTATATCACCCTGTTTCGCGTACCTCCCATGGTTTCGCCTACATCGCTGTGTTTTCACGCACCTCTCATAGCTTCCTCTATATCGCTGTCTTTTCGCGCACATCTCATAGCTTCAACTTTATCGCTGTCTTATTGCTCACCTCTCATAGCTTCCTCTATTTCGCCGTGTTTTCGTACACCTCTCATATCTCCCCCATATTGCTGTTTTCACGCACCTCTCATAACTTCTCCTATATTGCTGTTTTTGTGCACCTCTCATACCTTCCCTAATATCGCTGCGTTTTCATGCACATCTCATAACGTCCCCTATATCGCTGTGTACTCGCGCACCTCCCATAGCATCCCCGATATCGCTGTGCCTTCGCACACTTCTCATACATTCCCCTATATCGCCCTGTTTTCGCGGACCTCCCATTCATTCTCCTATATCGCTGTGTTTTTGTGCACCTCATCATATCTTCCCTAATATCGCTGCGTTTTCGTGCAAATCTCATAACGTCACCTATATCGCTGTGTATTCAAGCACCTCCCGTAGCATACCCTATATTGCTGTGCCTTGCGCACCTCTCATACATTCCCCTATATCGCTGTCTTTTTGCACATATCCCATAGATTCAACTTAATCACTGTTTTATTGCACACCTCTCAGAGCTTCCCCTATATCGCCGTGTTTTTGCTCACCTTTCATAGCTTCCCCTATATCGCCGTGTTTTCGCGCACCTCTCAAGTCTTCACCTCGATCGCTATGTTTTCACTCCTCTCAATACTTCCCCTATATCGCTGTGTTTTCTCGCACATCTGGTACATTCTCCCGTATCGCTGTGTTTTCGCACACCTCTCATAATTTCCCCTATATCGCCGTGTTCTCGCACGCCTCTCATACCTTCCCCTATATCGCTGTCTTCTCGCACACCTCTCATGTTCTCCCCAATATCGCCGTGTTTTCATGCACATCTGATAATGTCCCCTATATCACTGTGTATTCACGCACCTCCCATAGCATCCCCTATATCGCTGTGCCTTCGCGCACCTCTCATACCATCCCCTATATTGCCCTGTTTTCGCGCACATCTCATAGCTGCAACTTTATCGCTGTCTTATTGCTCACCTTTCATAGCTTCCCCTATATCGCTGTGTTTTCATGCACATCTCATAACGTCCCCTATATCGCTGTGCTTTCTCGCACCTCTGATATATTCCCCTGTATCTCCGTGTTTTCGCGCACCTCTCATAATTTCCCCTATATCGCCGTGTTTTGGCACACGTCCCATAGCGTCCCCTATATCGCTGTGTTTTCGGGCACCTCTCATACATTCCCCTATATCGCCCTGTTTTCGCGCACATCCCATAGCTTCCACTATATTGCCCTGTTTTCGCGCACCTCTCATACCATCCCCTATATCGCCCTGTTTTCACGCACCTCCCGTACATCCCCCTATATTGCTGTGTTTTCGTGCACCTCTCATATCTTGCCCTATATAGCTGTGTTTTCATGCACCTCTCATAAATTCTGCTATAACGCTGTATTTTTTCGCACCTCTCATACCTTCCCCTATATTGCCGTGTTTTCATGCACATCTCCTAACGTCCCTATATCGCTGTGTATTCGTTCACCTCCCATAGCACCTCTATATAACTGTGCATTCGCGTACCTCTCATACGTTCCCCTATATCGCCCTGTTTTCGCTCACTTCCCATAACTTCCCCGATATCGCTGTGTTTTCGTGCACCTCTCATTCCTTCCACTATATCGCTGTGTTGTCACCCACCTCTCATAACTTCACCTATATCGCTGTGTTTTTGCACACCTCTCATACCTTCCCATATATCGCTGTGTTTTCACGCACCTCTCATGGCTTCCCCAATATCGCCGTGTATACATGCACATCTCGTACCGTCCCCTTTATCGCTGTGTTTTCGTGCACCTCCCATACCTTTGCTGAGATCGCTATGTTTTCGCTCCTCTCATTACTTCCCCTATATCACTGTGCTTTCACGCACGTCCCATAGCGTCCCCTATATCGCTGTGTTTTCGGGCACCTCTCATACCTTCCAATATATCGCCTTGTTTTCGCGCACCTCTTATACCTTCCCCTATATCGCTGTGTTTTCGTGCACCTCACATACGTTCCCTTATATCGCTGTATTTTTGCGCACATCTCATACCTTCCCCTATATTGATCTGTTTCCATGCACATCTCATAACGTCCCCTATATCGCCCTATGTTCGCGCATCTCCCATACCTTCCCCTATATTGCTGTGTTTTCGCACACCTCTCATACCTTCCCCTATATCACTGTATTTCTGTGCACGTCCCATAGCGTCCCCTATATCGCTGTGTTTTCTCACACCTCTGATACATTCCCCTGTATCGCCGTATTTTCGCACATATCCCATAGCTTCCACTAAATTGCCCTGTTTTTGCGCACCTCTCATGTCTTCCCCTATATCACGGTGTTTTCGCACACCTCTCACACCTTCCACTATATCGCTCTGTTTTCGCACACCTCTCATACCTTCCGCTATATCGCTGTGTTTTCACGCACCTCTCATAACTTCTCTTATATTGCTGCATTTTTGCGCACCTCTCATAACTTCCCCCATATCGCTGTGTTTTTATGCACATCTCATAACTTCCCCATATCACTGTGTAGTCGCGCACCTCCCATAGCCTCCCACATATTGCTGTGCCTTCGCGCACTTCTCATACCTTCGCCTATATCGCCCTGTTTTCGCACACTTCCCATTCATTCTCCTGTCGCTGTGTTTTTGTGAACCTCTCATACATTCCCCTATATAGCTGTGTTTTTGCGCACACCCCATAGATTCACCTTTATCACTGTGTTATTGCTCACCTCTCATAGCTTCCACTATATTGTCCTACTTTCACGCACCTCTCATGTCTTCCACTATATCACTGTGTTTTCGCGCACCTCCCCTAGCATCCCCTATATGGCTGTGTCTTCGCACTTCTCTCATACCTTCACCTATATCGCCCTGTTTTCGAGCACCTCCCATACCTCCCCCTATATCGCTGTTTTCACGCACATCTCATTAACTTCTCCTATATTGCTGTATTTTTGCGCACCTCTAATAACTTCCCCTATATCGCCGTGTTTTTATGCACATCTCATAACGTCCCCTATATCGCTGTGTATTCGCGCACCTCCCATAGAATCCCCCATATCGCTGTGCCTTGTGCACCTCTCATACCTTCCCCTATATCGCTGTCTTTTTGCGCACATCCCATAGATTCACCTTTATCACTGTGTTATTGCTCACCGCTCATAGCTTCCCCTATATCGCCGTGTTTTTGCTCACCTCTCATAGCTTCCACTATATTGTCCTGCTTTCACGCACCTCTCATGTCTTCCCCTTTCTGACTGTTTTCGCGCACCTCCCATAGCATCCCCTATATTGCTGTGTCTTCGCACTCCTCTCATACCTTCCCCTATATCGCCCTGTTTTCGAGCACCTTCCATACCTTCCCCTAAATCGCTGTGTTTTCGTGCACCTTTCATACCTCCTCCTATATCGCTGTGTTTTCACTCACCTCTCATAACTTCTCCTATATTGCTGTATTTTTGCGCACCTCTCATAACGTCCCCTATATCGCTGTGTATTCGCGCACCTCCCATAGAATCCCCTATATCGCTGTGCCTTCACGCACCTCCCATACTTCCCCTATATCGCCCTGTTTTCGCGCACCTCTCATTCCTTCCCCTATATCTCTGTGTTTTTGTGCACCTCTCATACCTTCCCCTATATCGCTGTGTTTTCACACACCTCTCATAACTTCTCCTATATCGCTGTGTTTTTGTGCACCTCTTATATCTTCCCTAATATCGCTGCGTTTTAATGCACATCTCATAACGTCCCCTATATCGCTGTGTATTCACGCACCTCCCATAGCATCCCCTATATCGCTGTGCCTTGCGCACCTCTCATACCTTCCCCTATATCGCTGTCTTTACGCGCAAATCCCATAGATTCAACTTTATCGCTGTGTTATTGCACACCTCTCATAGCTTCCCCTATATTGACGTGTTTTCGCGCACCTCTCATGTCTTCACCTAGATCGCTATGTTTTCGCTCCTCTCATTACTTCCCCTATATCGCTGTGTTTTCTCGGACCTCTGGTACATTCTCCCGTATCGCCGTATTTTCGCGCACCTCTCATAGCTTCCCCTATATCGCCATGTTTTCATGCACATCTCATACCGTCTCCTATATCACTGTGTTTTCACGCACATCCCATAGCATCCCCTATATCGCTGTGCCTTCGTGTACCTCTCAGATCTTTCCCTATATCACTGTGTTTTCATGCAACTCTCATAACGTCCCCTATATCGCTGTGCTTTCTCGCACTTCTGATACATTCCCCTGTATCGCCGTGTTTTCGTGCACCTCTCATAATTTCCCCTATATCGCCGTGTTTTCGCGCACCTCTCATTCCTTCCCCTATATCGCTGTGTTTTTGTGCACCTCTCATACCTTCCCCTATATCGCTGTGTTTTCACACACCTCTCATAACTTCTCCTATATCGCTGTGTTTTTGTGCACCTCTCATAACTTCTCCTATATCGCTGTGTTTTTGCTCACCTCTCATAGCTTCCCCTATATTGCTGTGTTTTCGTGCACGTCTCATGTCTTCACCTAGATCGCTATGTTTTCGCTCCTCTCATTACTTCCCCTATATCGCTGTGTTTTCTCGCACCTCTGATACATTCTCCCATATCGCCGTGTTTTCGCGCACCTATCATAGTTTCCCCTATATCGCCGTGTTTTCATGCACATCTCATACTGTCTCCTATATCACTGTGTTTTCACGCACATCCCATAGCATCCCCTATATCGCTGTGCCTTCGTGTACCTCTCATATCTTCCACTATATCGCTGTGTTTTCATGCACATCTCATAACTTCCCCTATATCGCTGTGCTTTCTCGCACCTCTGATACATTCCCCTGTATCGCCGTGTTTTCGCGCACCTCTCATAATTTCCCCTATATCGCCGTGTTTTCACGCACCTCTCATTCCTTCTCCTATATCGCTGTGTTTTCGGGCACCTCTCATACCTTCTCCTATATCGCACTGTTTTCACGCACATCCCATAGCTTCCACTATATCGCCCTGTTTTCGCGCACCTCCCATTCATTCTCCTATATTGCTGTGCTTTTGTGAACCTCTCATACCTTCCCTAGTATCGCTGCTTTTTCATGCACATCTCATAACGTCCCCTATATCACTGTGTATTCGTGCAACTCTCATAGCATCCCCTATATCACTGTACATTCGCGCACCTCTCACACCTTCCAATATATTGCCCTGTTTTTGCACAGCTCCCATACCTTCCCCGATAGCGCTGTGTTTTCGTGTACCTCTCATACCTTCCCCTATATCGCCCTGTTTTCGCACACATCCCATAGCTTCCACTATATTTCCCTGTTTTGGCGCTCCACTCATGCCTTCCCCTATGTCGCTCTGTTTTCGCTCCTCTCATAACGTCCCCTATATTGCTGTGTTTTCTTGCACCTCTGATGCATTCCCCTGTATCGCCGTGTTTTTGCGCACCTCTTATACTTTTCCCTATATAGCCGTGTTTTTGCACATCTCTCATGGCATCCCTGATATCGCCGTGTTTCATGCATATTTCATACATTCCCCTATATCTCTGTGTTTTCGCGCACCTCCCATAGCTTCCGCTACATCGCTGTGCCTTGCGCACCTCTCATACCTTCCCCTATATGGCTGTGTTTTTGCGCATATCCCATAGATTCACCTTTATCGCTGTGTTATTGCTCACCTCTCATAGCTTCGCCTATATCACCGTGTTTTTGCTCACCCCTCATAGCTTCCACTATATTGCCCTACTTTCACGCACCTCTAATGTCTTCCCCTATATCACTGTGTTTTCGAGCACCTCCCATACCTTCCCCTATATTGCTGTGTTTTCGTGCACCTTTCATACCTCCTCCATTTCGTTGTGTTGTCATGCACCTGTCATAAATTCTCCTATATCGCTATATTTTTTCGCACATCTCATACCTTCCCCTATATCGCTGTGTTTTCACGCACCTCTCATGTCTTCACCTAGATCGCTATGTTTTCGCTCCTCTCATTACTTCCCCTATATCGCTGTGTATTCTCGCACCTCTGGTATATTCTCACATATCGCCGTGATTTCGCGCACCTCTCATAGCTTCCTCTATATCGCCGTGTTTTCATACACATCTCATTCCGTCCCCTATATCACTGTGTTTTCGCGCACATCCCATAACATCCCTTATATCGTTGTGCCTTCGTGTACCTCTCATATCTTCCCCTATATCGCCCTGTTTTTGCGCACCTCCTATACATTCCCCTATATCGCTGCGCTTACGTGCACCTCTCATATCTTCACCTATATCGCTGTGTTTTTGCTCACCTCTCATAGCTTCCCCTATATCGCCATGTTTTTGCTCACCTCTCATAGCTTCCCCTATATTGCCGTGTTTTCGCGCAACTCTCATGTCTTCACCTAGATCGCTATGTTTTTGCTCCTCTCATTACTTCCCCTATATCGCTGTGCTTTCACGCACCTTTGATACATGCCACTATATCGCTGTGTTTTCGGGCACCTCTCATACCTTCCCCTGTATCGTACTGTTTCCGCGCACATCCCATAGCTTCCACTATATTGCCCTGTTTTTGCGCACCTCTCATACCATCCCCTATATCGCCATGTTTTTACGCACCTCCCATACCTCCCCCTATATTGCTGTGCTTTCGTGCACCTCTCATACCTTGCCCTATATTACTGTGTTTTCACTCACCTCTCATAAATTCTGCTATAATGCTGTACTTTTGCGCACCTCTCATACCTTCCCATATATTGCCGTGTTTTCAGCAACATCTCATAACGTCCCCTATATCGCTGTGTATTCATGCACCTCCCATAGCACCCCTATATAACTGTGCCTTCGTGTACCACTCATACCTTCCCCTATATCGCCTTGTTTTCGCTCACTTCCCATAACTTCCCCGATATCGCTGTGTTTTCAGGCACCTCTCATACCTTCCCCTATATCCCCCTGTATTCGCGCACATCCCATAGCTTCCACTATATTGCCCTGTTTTCGCGCACCTCTCATACCATCCCCTATATCGCCCTGTTTTCGCGCACCTCCCATACCTCCCCCTATATTGCTGTGTTTTCGTGCAGCTCTCATACCTTGCACTATATTGCTGTGTTTTCACGCACCTCTCATAAATTCTGCTATAACGCTGTATTTTTGTGCACCTCTCATACCTTCCCCTATATTGCCGTGTTTTCATGCACTTCTCATAATGTCCCCTATATCGCTGTGTATTCGTGCACCTCCCATAGCACCCCTATATAACTGTGCCTTTGCGTACCTCTCATACCTTCCCCTATATCACCCTGTTTTCGCTCACTTCCCATAACTTCCCCGATATCGCTGTGTTTTTGCACACCTCTCATACCTTCCCCTATATCGCTGTGTTTTCACGCACATCCCATAGATTCAACTTTATCGCTGTGTTACTGCACACCTCTCACAGCTTCCCCTATACCGCAGTGTTTTTGCTCACCTCTCATAGCTTCACCTAGATTGCTATGTTATCGCTCCTCTCATTACTTCCCCTATATCGCTGTGTTTTCTCACACCTCCGATACATTCTCCCATATCGCCGTGTTTTTGTGCACCTCTTATAGCTTCACCTATATCGCCGTGTTTTCATGCACATCTCATACCGTCTCTTATATCACTGTGTTTTCGCGCACATCCCATACCATCCCCTATATCGCTGTGCCTTCGTGTACCTCTCATATCTTCCCCTATATCGCTGTGTTTTCATGCACATCTCATAATGTCCCCTATATCGCTGTGCTTTCTCGCACCTCTGATACATTCCCCTGTATCGCCATGTTTTCGCGAACTTCTCATAAGTTCCCCGATATCGCCGTTTTCGCGCACCTCCCATACCTCCCCCTATATTGCTGTGTTTTCGTGCACCCCTCATACCTTGCCCTATATTGCTGTGTTTTCACGCACCTCTCATAAATTCTGCTATAACGCTGTATTTTTGTGCACCTCTCATACCTTCCCCTATATTGATGTGTTTTCATGCACATCTCATAACGTTCCCTATATCGCTGTGTATTCGTGCACCTCCCATAACTCCTCTATATAACTGTGCCTTCGCGTACCTCTCATACCTTCCCCTATATCGCCCTGTTTTCGCACACTTCCCATAACTTCCCCGATATCGCTGTGTTTTTGCACACCTCTCATACCTTCCCCTATATCGCTTTGTTTTCACACACCTCTCATGGCTTGCCCAATATCGCCGTGTATTCATGCACATCTCGTACTGTCCCCTTTATCGCTGTGTTTTCGCGCACATTCCATACCGTCCCCTATATCGCTGCATTTTCGCGCACCTCTCATACCTTCCCCTGTATCGCTGTGTTTTCACGCACCTCTCATAACTTCTCCTATATCGCAGTATTATTGCGCACATCTCATACCTTCCCCTATATTGATGTATTTTCATGCAAATCTCATAACGTCCCCTATATCGCTGTGTATTCACGCACCTGCCATAGCATCCCCTATATCGCTATGCCTTGCGCACCTCCCGTACCTTCCCCTATATCGCTGTATTTTCGCACACATCCCATAGATTCAACTTTATCACTGTGTTATTGCACACCTCTCAGAGCTTCCCCTATATCGCCGTGTTTTTGCTCACCTTTCATAGCTTCCCCTATATCGCCATGTTTTCGCGCACCTTTCATGTCTTCACCTAGATCGCTATGTTTTCGCTCCTCTCATTACTTCCCCTATATCGCTGTGTTTTCTCGCATCTCTGATACATTCCCCTGTATCACCGTGTTTTCGTGCACCTCTCATAATTTCCCCTATATCGCCGTGTTTTCGCACACGTCCCATAGCGTCCCCTATATCTCTGTGTATTCATGCACCTCCCATAGCACCACTATATAACTGTGCCTTCACGTACCTCTCATACCTTCCCCTATATTGCCCTGTTTTCGCTCACTTCCCATAACTTCCCTGATATCGCTGTGTTTTTGCACACCTCTCATACCTTCCCCTATATCGATGTGTTTTCACGCACCTCTCATGGCTTCCCCAGTATCGCCGTGTTTTCATGCACATTTCATAACGTCCCCTATATCGCTGTGCATTCGCGCACCTCCCGTAGCATCCCCTATATCACTGTCCCTTCGCGCACCTCTCATACCTTCCCCTATATTTCTATGTTTTCGCGCACCTCCCATACCTTCCCCGATATCGCTATGTTTTCCTGCACCTCCCATAGCTTCGACTGCATCGTTGTTTTCGCGCACAACCCATAGCTTTACCTTCATCGCTGTGTTATTGCTCACCTCTCATAGCTTCCCCTATATCGCCGTGTTTTCGCACACCTCGCATACCTTCCCCTACATCACTGTTTATTTGCTCATGTCCCATATCGTCCCCTGTATCGCCGTGTTTTCGCGCACATCCAATAGCTTCCACTATATTGCCCTGTTTTTTCGCACCTCTCATGTCTTCCCCTATATCACGGTGTTTTCGCACACCTCTCATACCTTCCCCTATATCGCCCTGTTTTCACACACCTCTCATACCTTCCCCTGTATCGCTGTGTTTTCACGCACCTCTCATAACTTCTCCTGTATTGCTGCATTTTTGCGCACCTCTCATACCTTCCCCTATATCACTGTGTAGTCGCGCACCTCCCATAGCCTCCCACATATTGCTGTGCCTTCGCGCACTTCTCATACCTTCACCTATATCGCCCAGTTTTCGCACACTTCTCATTCATTCTCCTATGTCGCTGTGCTTTTGTGAACCTCTCATACCTTCCCTAATATCGCTGCGTTTTCATGCACATGTTATATCGTCCCGTATATCGATGTGTATTCACGCACCTCCCATAGCATCCCCTATATTGCTGTGCCTTGCACACCTCTCATACCGTCCCCTATATTGCCGTGTTTTCGCGCACTTCTCATAGCTTCCCCTATATCGCCGTGTTTTCGTACAAATCTCATACCGTCCCCTATATCGCCCTGTTTTCGAGCACCTCCCATACCTTCCCCTGTATCGCTGTGTTTTCGTGCACCTCCCATACCTCCCTCTATATCGCTGTGTTTTCACGCACCTCTCATAACTTCTCCTATATCACTGTGTTTTTGTGCACCTCTTATATCTTCCCTAATATTGCTGCTTTTCCTGCACATCTCATAACGTCCCCTATATCGCTGTGTACTCACGCACCACCCATAGCATCCCCTATATCGCTGTGCCTTGCACACCTCCCATACCTCCCCCTATATCGCTGTCTTACCGCACACATCCCATAGATTCAACTTTATCACTGTGTTATTGCACACCTCTCAGAGCTTCCCCTATATCGCCGTGTTTTTGCTCACCTTTCATAGCTTCCCCTATATCGCCGAGTTTTCGCGCACGTCTCATGTCTTCACCTAGATCGCTATGTTTTCGCTCCTCTCATTACTTCCCCTATATCGCTGTGTTTTCTCGCACCTCTGATACATTCCCCTGTATCGCCGTGTTTTCGCGCACCTCTCATAAATTCCCCAATATCGCCGTGTTTTCGCACACGTCCCACAGCGTCCCCTATATCGCTGTGTTTTCGGGCACCTCTCATACCTTCCCCTATATTGCCGTGTTTTCATGCACATCTCATAACTTCTCCTATATTGCTGCATTTTTGTGCACCTCTCATAACTTCCCCTATATCGCTGTGTTTTCATGCACATCTCATAACGTCCCCTATATCACTGTGTAGTCGCGCACCTCCCATAGCATCCCATATATTGCTGTGCCTTCGCACACCTCTCATACCTTCCCCTATATCGCCCTGTTTTCGCACACCTCTCATACCTTCCCCTATATCGCTGTGTTTTCACTCGCCTCTCATAACTTCTCCTATATCGCTGTATTTTTGTGCACATCTCATACCTTCCCCTATATTGATGTGTTTTCATGCACATCTCATAACGTCCCCTATATCGCCCTGTTTTCGCGCACCTCCCATACCTCCCCCTATATCGCTGCATTATCGTGCACCTCCCATAGCTTCACCTACATCGCTGTTTTCGCACACAACCCATAGCTTCACCTTGATCGCTGTGTTATTGCTCACCTCTCATAGCTTTCCCTATATTGCCGTGTTTTCGCGCACCTCGCATGTCTTCACCTATCTCGCTATGTTTTTGCTCCTATCATTACTTCCCCTATATCGCTGTGTTTTATCGCACCTCTGATACATTCTCCTGTATTGCCATGTTTTCGCGCACTCTTACAATTTCCCCTATATTGCCGTGTTCTCGCACACCTCTCATACCTTCCCCTGTACCCCTGTTTTTTTGCGCATGTCCCATAGCGTCCCCTATATCGCTGTGTTTTCTCGCAGCTCTGATACATTCCCCTGTATCGCCGAGTTTTCGCGCACATCTTATAGCTTCCACTATTTTGCCCTGTTTTTGCGCACCTCTCATGTCTTTCCCTATATCACGGTGTTTTCGCACACCTCTCATACCTTCCCCTATATCGCCCTGTTTTCGCACACCTCTCATACCTTCCCCTATATCGCTGTGTTTTCACGCACCTCTCATAACTTCTCCTATATTGCTGCATTTTTGCGCACCTCTCATAACTTCCCCTATATCGCCGTGTTTTTATGGACATCTCATAACGTCCCCTATATCACTGTGTAGTCGCGCACCTTCCATAGCCTCCCACATATTGCTGTGCCTTCGCGCACTTCTCATACCTTCGCCTATATCGCCATGTTTTCGCACACTTCCCACTCATTCTCCTATGTCGCTGTGCTTTTGTGAACCTCTCATACCTTCCCTAATATCGCTGCGTTTTCATGCACATCTCATAACGTCCCCATATCGCTGTGTTTTCACGCACCTCCCATAGCATCCCCTATATCGCTGTGCCTTGCGCACCTCTCATACCATCCCCTATATCGCTGTCTTTTCGCGCACATCCCATAGATTCAACTTTATCGCTGTATTATTGCACATCTCTCACAGCTTCCCCTATATCGCCGTGTTTTTGCTCACCTCTCATAGCTTCCCCTATATTGACGTGTTTTCGCGCACCTCTCATGTCTTCACTAAGATCGCTATGTTTTCGCTCCTCTCATTACTTCCCCTATTTCGCTGTGTTTTCTCGCACCCCTGATACATTCTCCCATATCGCCGTGTTTTCGCGCACCTCTCATAGCTTCCCCTATATTGCCATGTTTTCATGCACTTCTCATACCGTCTCCTATATCACTGTGTTTTCGCGCACATCCCATAGCATCCCCTATATCGCTGTGCCTTGCGCACCTCTCATACCTTCCCCTATATAGCTGTGTTTTTGCACGCATCCCATAGATTCACCTTTATCGCTGTGTTATTGCTCACCTCTCATAGCTTAACCTATATCGCCGTGTTTTTGCTCACCTCTTATAGCTTCCACTATATTGTCCTGCTTTCACGCACCTCTCATGTCTTCCCCTATATCACTGTGTTTTCGCGAACCTCCCATAGCTTCCCCTATATTACTGTCTTCGCACTCATCTCATATCTTCCCCTAAATCGTCCTGTTTTCAAGCACCTCCCATACCTTCCCCTATATCGCTGTGTATTCGTGCACCTTTCATATCTCCTCCTATATCGCTGTGTTTTCACTCACCTCTCATAACTTCTCCTATATTGCTGTATTTTTGCGCACCTCTCATAACTTCCCCTATATCGCCGTGTTTTTATGCACATCTCATAACGTCCCCTATATCGCTGTGTATTCGCGCACCTCCCATAGAATCCCCTATATCGCTGTGCCTTCGTGCACCTCTCATTCCTTCCCCTATATCGCTGTGTTTTCGTGCACCTCTTATACCTTCCCCTATATCGCTGTTTTCACACACCTCTCATAACTTCTCCTATATCACTGTGTTTTTGTGCACCTATTATATCTCCCTAATATCGCTGCGTTTTAATGCACATCTCATAACGTCCCCATATCGCTGTGTTTTCACGCACCTCCCATAGCATCCCCTATATCGCTGTGCCTTGCGCACCTCTCATACATTCCCCTATATCGCTGTCTTTTCGCGCACATCCCATAGATTCAACTTTATCGCAGTATTATTGCACATCTCTCACAGCTTCCCCTATATCGCCGTGTTTTTGCTCACCTCTCATAGCTTCCCCTATATCGCTGTGCTTTCACGCACCTCTCATGCCTTCCGCTATATCACTGTGTTTTCGCGCACCTCCCATACCATCCCCTATATTGCTGTGTCTTCACACTCCTGTCATACTTTCCCCTACATCGCCCTGTTTTCGAGCACCTCCCATACCTTCCCCTATATCGCTGTGCTTTCTCGCACCTCTGATACATTTCACTGTATCGCCGTGTTTTCCCGCACCTCTCATTCCTTCCCCTATATCGCTGTGTTTTCGTGCACCTCTCATACCTTCCCCTATATTGCTGTGTTTTCACACACCTCTCATAACTTCTCTTACATCGCTGTGTTTTTGTTCACCTCTTATATCATCCCTAATATCGCTGCGTTTTAATGCACATCTCATAACGTCCCCTATATCGCTGTGTATTCATGCACCTCCAATAGAATCCCATATATCGCTGTGCCTTTGCGCACCTCTCATACCTTCCCCTATATCGCCCTGTTTTCGCGCACCTCTCATTCCTTCCCCTATATCGCTGTGTTTTCACACACCTCTCATAACTTCTCCTATATTGCTGCATTTTTGTGCACCTCTCATAACTTCCCCTATATCGCCGTGTTTTCATGCACATCTCTTAACGTCCCCTATATCGCTGGGTATTCGCGCACCTCCCGTAGCATCCCCTATATCGCTGTGCCTTCGTGCACCTCACATACCTTCCCCTATATTGCCCTGTATTCGCGCACCTCCCATAACATCCCCTATATCACTGTGCCTTTGCGTACCTCTCATACCTTCCCCTATATCTCCGTGTTTTCATGCACATCTCATAACGTCCCCTATATCGCTGTGTTTTCATGCACCTCGCATAACTTCCCCTATATCGCCCTGTTTTCGCGCACCTCTCATACCTTCTCCTATATCACTGTGTTTTCACGCACCTCTCATAACTTCCCCTATATGCCTGTGTTTTCACACACCTGTCATGGTTTCCCGACTATCGCCGTGTATTCATGCACATCTCATACTGTCCCCTATATCGCTGTGTTTTCGCACACCTCTCATACATACCCCTATATCGCTGTCTTTTCGCGCATATCCCATAGCTTCACCTTTATCTCTGTGTTATTGCTCACCTCTCACAGCTTCCCCTATATCGCCATGTTTTCGCGCACCTCTCATGTCTTCACCTATATTGCTATGTTTTCACTCCTCTCATTGCTTCCCTTATATCGCTGTGTTTTCTCGTACCTCTGATACATTCCCCTGTATCGCCGTGTTTTCGCGCACCTCTCATAATTTCCCCTTTATCGCCGTTTTTTCGCGCACGTCCAATAGCGTCGCCTATATCGCTCTGTTTTCGGGCACCTCTCATACCTTCCTTTATATTGCCCTGTTTTCGCGCACTTCCCATACCTTAACTTATATCGTCCTGTTTTCCCGCACCTCCCATACCTCCCCTATATCGCTGTGTTTTCACGCACCTCTCGTAAATTCTGCTATATCGCTGTATTTTTGCGCACCTTTCATACCGTCCCCTATATCGCCGTGTTTTCGCGCACCTCTCATAGCTTCCCCTATATCGCTGTGTTTTCATGCACATCTCATAATGTCCCATATATCGCTGTGTATTCATGCATCTCACATAGCATCCCCTATATTGCTGTGCCTTACGCACCTCTCATACCTTCCCCTATATCGCTGTGTTTTTGCGCACTTCCCATAGATTCACCTTTATCGCTGTGTTATTGCTCACCTCTCATAGCTTCCACTATATTGTCCTACTTTCACGCACCTCTCATGTCTTCCCCTATATCACTGTGCTTTCGCGCACCTCCCATACCATCCCTTATATTGCTGTGTCTTTGCACTCCTCTCATACCTTCCCCTATATCGCCTTGTTTTCGAGCACCTCCCATAAATTCCCCTATATCGCTGTGTTTTCGTGCACCTTTCATACCTCCCCCAATATCGCTGTGTTTTCACTCACCTCTCATAACTTCTCCTATATTGCTGTATTTTTGCGCACCTCTCATAATTCCCCCATATCGCAGTGTTTTATGCACATCTCATAACGTTCCCTATATTGCTGTGTATTCGCGCACCTCCCATAGAATCCCCTATATCGCTGTGCCTTCGCGCACCTCTCATACCTTCCCCTATATCGCCCTGTTTTCGCGCACCTCTCATTCCTTCCCCATATCGCTGTGTTTTCCCACACCTCTCATAACTTCTCCTATATTACTGTGTTTTTGTGCACCTCTTATATCTTCCCTAATATCCCTGCGTTTTCATGCACATCTCATAACATCCCCTATATCGCTGTGTATTCACGCACCTCCCATAGCATCCCCATATCGCTGTGCCTTCGTGCACCTCACATACCTTCCCCAATATCACCTATATCGCTGTGTTTTTGTGCACCTCTCATACCTTCCCTAATATCACTGCGTTTTCATGCAGATCTCATCACGTCCCCTATATCGTTGTGTTTTCGTGCACCTCTCATACCTCCCCCTATATCGCTGTGCCTTGCGCACCTCTCATACCTTCCCCTATATAGTTGTCTTTTCGCGCACATCCCATAGATTCACCTTTATCGCTGTGTTATTGCTCACCTCTAATATCTTCCCCTATATCGCCGTGTTTTTGCGCACCTCTCATAACTTACCCTATATCGCCGTGTTGTTATGCACATCTCATAACGTCCTCTATATCGCTGTGTATTCGCGCACCTCCCATAGCATCCCTTATATCGCTGTGCCTTCGCGCACCTCTCATACCTTCCCAAATATCGCCCTGTTTTCGCGCACCTCCCATTCCTTCACCTATATCACTGTTTTCGTGCACCTCTCATACCTTCTCCTATATCACTGTGCCTTCGTGCACCTCTCATACCTTCCCCTATATTGCCGTGTTTTCATGCAGATCTCATAACGTCCCCTATATCGCTAGGTTTTCATGCACCTCTCATACCTTCCCTAATATCGCTGCGTTTTCATGCACATCTCATCACATCCCCTATAACGCTGTGTATTCACGCACCTCCCATAGCATCCCCTATATCGCTGTGCCTTGCGCACCTCTCATACCTTCCCCTATATCGCTGTCTTTACGCGCACATCCCATAGATTCAACTTTATCGCTGTGTTATTGCACACCTCTCACAGCTTCCCCATATCGCCGTGTTTTTGCTCACCTCTCATAGCTTCCCCTATATTGACGTGTTTTCGCGCACCTCTCATGTCTTCACCTAGATCGCTATGTTTTCGCTCCTCTCAATACTTCCCCTATATCGCTGTGCTTTCTCGCACCTTTGATACATTCCCCTATATCGCTGTGTTTTCGCGCACATTCCATAGAATCCCCTATATTGCTGTGCCTTCGCATACCTCTCATAACTTCATTTATATCGCCCTGTTTTCGCGCACCTCCCATTCCTTCACCTATATCGCCCTGTTTTCGCGCACCTCCCATTCCTTCACCTATATCGCCCCGTTTTCGCGCACCTTCCATACCTTCCTCTATATCGCTGTGTTTTCATGCACCTCTCATACCTCCCCCTATATCGCTGTGATTTTATACACCTCTCATAACTTCTCCTATATCGCAGTGTTTTTGTGCACCTCTCATACCTTCCCCTATATAGCTGTCTTTTCGCGCACATCCCATAGATTCACCTTTATCGCTGTGTTATTGCTCACCTCTCGTAACTTACCCTATATCGCCGTGTTATTATGCACATCTCATAACGTCCTCTATATCGCTGCGTATTCGCGCACCTCCCATAGCATCCCTTATATCGCTGTGCCTTCGCGCACCTCTCATACCTTCCCAAATATCGCCCTGTTTTCGCGCACCTCCCTTTCCTTCACCTATATCGCTTTTTTCGTGCACCTCTTATACCTTCCCCTATATCGCCGTGTTTTCATGCACATCTCATAAAGTCCCCTTTATCGCTAGGTTTTCACGCACCTCTCATAACTTGCCCTATATCGCCCTGTTTTCGAACTCCTCTCATACCTTCCCCTCTATCAATGTGTTTTCATGCTGCTCTCATACCTTCGCCTATATCGCTGTGTTTTCGCACACCCCTCGTGACTTCCCGACTATCGCCGTCTACTCATGCACATTTCATAGCTTTCCCTATATCGCTGTGTTTTCGCGCACCTCTCATACCTTCCCCTATATCGATGTATATTTGCGCACATCTCATAACGTCCCCTACATCACTGTGTATTCGCGCACATCCCATAGCATCCCTTATAATGCTGTGCCTTCACGCACCTCTCATACCTCCCCCTATATAGCCCCGTTTTCGCACACCTTCCATACCTTCCCCGATATCGCTGTGTTTTCATGCTCCTCTCATACCTCCCCCTATATCACTGTGTTTTCACACACCTCTCATAACTTCTCCTATATCGCTGTGTTTTTGTGCACCTCTCATATATTCCCTAATATCACTGCATTTTCATGCACATCTCATCACGTCCCCTATATCGCTGTGTTTTCGTGCACCTCTCATACCTCCCCCTATATCGCTGTGCCTTGCGCACCTCTCATACCTTCCCAAAGATCGCCCTGTTTTCGCGCACCTCCAATTCCTTCACCTATATCGCTGTTTTCATGCACCTCTCATAACTTCCCCTATATCGCTGTGCCTTCGCGCATCTCTCATACCTTCCCCTATATCGCCGTGTTTTCATGCACATCTCATACCGCCCCCTATATTGCTTTGTTTTCGCGCACCTCCCATAGCTTCGCCTTGATCGCTGTGTTATTGCTCACCTATCATAGCTTACCCTATATCGTCGTGTTTTCGCGCACCTCGCATGTCTTCACCTATATCGCTATGTTTTTGCTCCTATCATTACTTCCCCTATATCGCTGTGTTTTCTCGCACCTCTGATACATTCTCCTGTATTGCCAAGTTTTCGCGCACTCTTACAATTTCCCCTATATCGCCGACTTCTCGCACACCCCTCATACCTTCACCTATATCACTGTTTTTTTGCGAATGTCCCATAGCGTCCCCTATATCGCTGTGTTTTCTCACGCCTCTGATACATTCCCCTGTATCGCTGTGTATTCGCGCACCTCCCATAACATCCCTTGTATTGCTGTGCATTTGCGCACCTCTCATACCTTCCCCTATATCGCCCCGTTTTCGCGCAGCTTCCATACCTTCCCCTATATCGCTGTGTTTTCATGCACCTCTCATACCTCCCTCTATATCGCTGTGTTTTCACGTACCTCTCATAATTTCTCCTATATCGATGTATTTTTGCGCACCTCTCATGGCTTCCCCAATATCGCCGTGTTTTCATGCACATCTCTTAATGTCCCAAATATCGCTGTATATTCGCGCACCTGCCATAGCATCCTCTACATTGCTGAGACTTTGCGCACCTCTCATACCTTCTCCTATGTCTCCCTGTTTTCGCATCGCTCATACCTTCCCCTATATCGCCCTGTTTTCGCGCACCACCCATACCTTCCCCTATATTGCTGTGTTTTCGTGCACCTCTCATATCTTCACCTATATCACTGTGTTTTCATGCACATCTCATAATGTTCTCTATATCGCTGTGCTTTCTCGCACCTCTGATACATTCCCCTATATCACTGTGTTTTCGCGCACGTCCAATAGCGTCCCCTATATCGCTCTGTTTTCACGCACCTCTCATGTCTTCCCCTATATCACTGTGTATTCATGCATCTCCCATACCATCCCCTATATTGCTGTGTTTCGCACACGTCTCATACATTTCCCTATATCGCCCTGTGTTCGAGCACCTCCCATACCTTCCCCTATATCGCTGTGTTTTCGTTTACCTCTCATACCTCCCCTTATATCACTGTGTTTTCACGCACCTCTCATAACTTCCCCTATATTGCCGTGTTTTCGCGCACATCCCATACCTTCCACTATATTGCCCTGTTTTCGCGCACCTCTCATGTCTTCCACTACATCGCTGTGTTTTCTGGCACCTCTGATGCATTCCCCTGTAACACCAAGTTTTCGCGCACCTCTCATACTTTCCCCTATGTCGCCGTGTTTATGCGCACCTCTCATAGCTGCACCTATATCGCCATGTTTTTATGCACATCTCATACCGTCTCCTATATCGCTGTGTTTTTGCGCACCTCCCATAGCATCCCCTATATCGCTGTGCCTTCGTGCACCTCTCATATCTTCCCCTATATCGCCGTGTTTTCGCACACCTCTCATAACTTCTCCTATATCGCTGTGTTTATGTGCACCTCTCATACCTTCCCTAATATCACTGCGTTTTCATGCACATCTCATCATGTCCCCCATATCGCTGTGTATTCACGCACCTCCCATAGCATCCCATATATTGCTGTGCCTTGCGCACCTCTCATAACTTCCGCTATATCACCGTCTTTTCGCACACATCCCATAGATTCACCTTTATCGCAGTGTTATTGCTCACCTCTCATAGCTTCCCCTGTATCGCCGTGTTTTTGCTCACCTCTCATAGCTTCCCCTATATCGCCATGTTTTCGAGCACCTCTCATGTCTTCACCTAGATCGCTATGTTTTCGATCCTCTCAATACTTCCCCTATATCGCTGTGTTTTCTCGCACATCTGATACATTCTCCCGTATCGCCGTGTTTTCACACACCTCTCATAATTTCCCCTATATCGCCGTGTTCTCGCACACCTCTCATAACTTCCCCTATTTCTCTGTGTTTTCCCGCACGTCCCATTGCATCCCCTATATCGCTGTGTTTTCGCGCACCTCTCATAGCTTCCCCTATATCACCCTGTTTTCGTGCACATCCCATAGCTTCCAGTATATTGCCCTGTTTTCGCGCACCTCTCATGTATTCCACTACATCGCCGTGTTTTCTGGCACCTCTGATGCATTCCCCTGTAACGCCAAGTTTTCGCGCACTCTCATACTTTCCCCTATATCGCCGTGTATACGCGCACCTCTCATACCTGCCCCTATATCGCCATGTTTTTAAGCACATCTCATACTGTCTCCTATATCGCTGTGTTTTTGCGCACCACCCATAGCATCCCCTATATCGCTGTGCCTTCGTGAACCTCTCATAACTTCCCCTATATCACTGTGTTTTCACACACCTCTCTTAACTTCTCCTATGTCGCTGTGTTTTTGCACACCTCTCATACCTTCCCCTATATCGCTGTGTTTTCAGGCACCTCTCATGGCTTCCCCAATATCGCCGTGTATTCATGCACATCTCATACCGTCCCCTATATCGCTGTGTTTTGGCGCACCTCCCATAGCTTCACCAACATCACTGTTTTCGCGCACCTCGCATGTCTTCACCTATATCGTTATGTTTTCGCTCCTATCATTACTTCCCCTGCATCGCTGCGTTTTCTCGCACCTCTGATACATTCTCCTGTATTGCATGTTTTCGCGCACCTCTTACAATTTCCCCTATATCTCTGTGTTTTCTCGCACCTCTGATACATTCTCCTGTATTGCATGTTTTCGCGCACCTCTTACAATTTCCCCTATATCGCCGTGTTCTCGCACACCTCTCATACCTTCACCTATATCACTGTTTTTTTGCGCATGTCCCATAGCGTCCCCGATATCGCTGTGTTTTCTCGCACCTCTGATACATTCCCCTGTATCGCCGTGGTTTCGCGCACATCCCATAGGTTCCACTATATTGCCCTGTTTTTGCGCACCTCTCATGTCTTCCCCGATATCACGGTGTTTTCGCGCACATCTCATAGCATCCCCGATATCGCTGTGCCTTCACGCACCTCTCATAACTTCCCCTATATCGCCCTGTTTTCGCGCACCTCCCATACCTTCCCAATATCGCTGTGTTTTCGTGCACCTCTCATACCTTCCCTTATATCGCTGTGTTTTCACGCATCTCTCATAACTTCTCCTATATCACTGTATTTTTGCGCAGCTCTTATACCTTCCCCTATATTGCCGTGTTTTCATGCATATCTCATAACGTCCCCTATATCGCTGTGTATTCGCGCACATCCCATAGCATCCTTTATATTGCTGTGCCTTCGCGCACCTCCCATACCTTCCCCTATATCGCCCTGTTTTCGCGCACCTTCCATACCTTCCCCTGTACCGCTGTGTTTTCATGTACCTCTCATACCTCCCCCTATATCGCTGTGTTTTCACACACCTCTCATAACTTCTCCTATATCGTTGTGTTTTTGTGCACCTCTCATACCTTCCCTAATATCACTGCGTTTTCATGCACATCTCATCACGTCGCCTATATCGCTGTGTTTTCGTGCACCTCTCATACCTCCCCATATATCGCTGTGCCTTGCACACCTCTCATACCTTCCCCTATATCGCTGTCTTTTCGCGCACATCCCATAGATTCACCTTTATCGCTGTGTTATTGCTCACCTCTCATAGCTTCCCCTGTATCGCCGTGTTTTTGCGAACCTCTCATAGATTCCCCTATATCGCCGTGTTTTCTAGCACCTCTCCTGTCTTCCCCTATATCACTGTGTTTTCGCGGACATTCCATAGAATCCCCTATATTGCTGTGCCTTCGCATACCTCTCATAACTTTATCTATATCGCCCAGTTTTCGCGCACCTCCCATTCCTTCACCTATATCGCTGTTTTTGTGCACCTCGCATGCATTCCCGTATACCGCTGTGTTTTTGCACACCTCTCATACCTTCCCCAATATCACCGTGTTTTCATGCACATCTCATAACGTCCCCAATGTCGCTGTGCTTTCACGCAGCTCTCATACCTTCCCCTATATCGCTGTGTTTTTGCGCATCTCGCATGTCTTCACGTATATCGCTATGTTTTCGCTCCTATCATTACTTCCCCTATATCGCTGTGTTTTCTCGCAGCTCTGATACATTCTCCTGTATTGCCATGTTTTCGCGCACCTCTTTCAATTTCCCCTATATCGCCGTGTTCTCGCACACCTCTCATACCTTCCCCTATGTCACTGTTTTTTTGCTCATGTCAAATAGCGTCCCCTATATCGCTGTGTTTTCTCGCACCGCTGATACATTCCCCTGTATCGCCGTGGTTTCGTGTACATCCCATAGGTTCCACTATATTGCCCTGTTTTTGCGCACCTCTCATGGCTTCCCCTATATCACGGTGTTTTCGCGCACCTCTCATAGCATCCCCTATATCACTGTCCTTCGCGCACATCTCATAACTTCCCCTATATCGCCCTGTTTTCACGCACCTCCCATACCTTCCCCAATATCGCTGTGTTTTCGTGCACCTCTCATACCTTCCCTTATGTCGCTGTGTTTTCACGCACCTCTCATAACTTCTCCTAATTCGCTGTATTTTTGCGCAGTTCTTATACCTTCCCCTATACTGCCGTGTTTTCATGCACATCTCATACCGTCCCCTATATCGCTGTGTTTTGGCGCACCTCCCATAGCTTCACCAACATCACTGTTTTCGCGCACCTCGCATGTCTTCACCTATATCGTTATGTTTTCGCTCCTATCATTACTTCCCCTGCATCGCTGTGTTTTCTCGCACCTCTGATACATTCTCCTGTATTGCATGTTTTCGCGCACCTCTTACAATTTCCCCTATATCTCTGTGTTTTCTCGCACCTCTGATACATTCTCCTGTATTGCATGTTTTCGCGCACCTCTTACAATTTCCCCTATATCGCCGTGTTCTCGCACACCTCTCATACCTTCACCTATATCACTGTTTTTTTGCGCATGTCCCATAGCGTCCCCGATATCGCTGTGTTTTCTCGCACCTCTGATACATTCCCCTGTATCGCCGTGGTTTCGCGCACATCCCATAGGTTCCACTATATTGCCCTGTTTTTGCGCACCTCTCATGTCTTCCCCGATATCACGGTGTTTTCGCGCACATCTCATAGCATCCCCGATATCGCTGTGCCTTCACGCACCTCTCATAACTTCCCCTATATCGCCCTGTTTTCGCGCACCTCCCATACCTTCCCAATATCGCTGTGTTTTCGTGCACCTCTCATACCTTCCCTTATATCGCTGTGTTTTCACGCATCTCTCATAACTTCTCCTATATCACTGTATTTTTGCGCAGCTCTTATACCTTCCCCTATATTGCCGTGTTTTCATGCATATCTCATAACGTCCCCTATATCGCTGTGTATTCGCGCACATCCCATAGCATCCTTTATATTGCTGTGCCTTCGCGCACCTCCCATACCTTCCCCTATATCGCCCTGTTTTCGCGCACCTTCCATACCTTCCCCTGTACCGCTGTGTTTTCATGTACCTCTCATACCTCCCCCTATATCGCTGTGTTTTCACACACCTCTCATAACTTCTCCTATATCGTTGTGTTTTTGTGCACCTCTCATACCTTCCCTAATATCACTGCGTTTTCATGCACATCTCATCACGTCGCCTATATCGCTGTGTTTTCGTGCACCTCTCATACCTCCCCATATATCGCTGTGCCTTGCACACCTCTCATACCTTCCCCTATATCGCTGTCTTTTCGCGCACATCCCATAGATTCACCTTTATCGCTGTGTTATTGCTCACCTCTCATAGCTTCCCCTGTATCGCCGTGTTTTTGCTAACCTCTCATAGCTTCCCCTATATCGCCGTGTTTTCTAGCACCTCTCCTGTCTTCCCCTATATCACTGTGTTTTCGCGGACATTCCATAGAATCCCCTATATTGCTGTGCCTTCGCATACCTCTCATAACTTTATCTATATCGCTGTTTTTGTGCACCTCTCATGCATTCCCGTATACCGCTGTGTTTTTGCACACCTCTCATACCTTCCCTTATGTCGCTGTGTTTTCACGCACCTCTCATAACTTCTCCTAATTCGCTGTATTTTTGCGCAGTTCTTATACCTTCCCCTATACTGCCGTGTTTTCACGCACATCTCATAACATCCCCTATATCGCTGTATTTTCGCACACCTCTCATGGCTTCCCCAATATCGCCGTGTTTTTATGCACATCTCATAACGTCTCCTATATCTCTGTGTATTCACGCACCTCCCATAGCATCCCCTATATCGCTGTGCCTTCGCGCACCGCTCATACCTTCCCCTATATCGCCCTGTTTCCCGCGCACCTCCCATGGCTTTGCATACATCGCTGTGTTATTGCTTACCTCTCATAGCTTCCCCTATATCGCCGTGTTTTCGCGCACCTCTCATGTCTTCACCTATAACGCTGTGTTTCCGCTCCTCTCATTACTTCCCTATATCGCTTTGTGTTCTCGCACTTCTAATACTGTTCCCTGTATCAACGTGTTTTTGCTCAACTCTCATAATTTCACCTATATCGCCGTGTTCTCGCACACCTCTCATATCTTCCCCTATATCATGTGTTTTCGCGCACGTCCAATGGCGTCCCCTATATCGCTGTGTTTTCACGCACCTCTCATGTCTTCCCCTATATCACTGTGTTTTCGTGCACCTCCCATACCATCCCCTATATTGCTGTGCCTTCGCACACCTCTCATACCTTTCCCTTTATCGCCCTGTATTCGAGCACCTCCCATACCTTCCCCTATATCGCTGTGTTTTCGTGTACCTCTCATACTTCCCCTTATGTCGCTGTGTTTTCACGCACCTCTCATAACTTCTTCTGTGTTTCTGTATTTTTGCATACCTCTCATAACTTTCCCAATATTGCCATGTTTTTATGCACATCTCATAACGTCCCCAATATTGCTGTGCATTCGCGCACCTCCCATAGCATCCCCTTTATCGCTGTGCCTTTGCACACCTCTCATACCTTCCCCTATATCGCACAGTTTTCGCGCACCTCCGATTCCTTCCCCTATATCGCTGTGTTTTCGTGCACCTTTCATAACTTCCCCTATATCGCTGTGTTTTCACACACCTCTCATAACTTCTCCTATATCACCCTGTTTTCGCGCACCTCCGATTCCTTCCCCTATATCGCTGTGTTTTCCTGCACCTGTCATACCTTACCCTATATCGCCGTGTGGTTATGCACATCTCATAACGTCCTCTATATCGCTGTGTATTCGCGCACCTCCCATAGCTTCCCTTATATCGCTGTGCTTTCGCGCATCTCACATACCTTCCCAAATTTCGCCCTGTTTTCGCACACCTCCCATTCCTTCACCTATATCGCTGTTTTCGTGCACCTCTCATGCATTCCCGTATACCGCTGTGTTTTTGCACACCTCTCATACCTTCCCCAATATCACCGTGTTTTCATGCACATCTCATAACGTCCCCTCTCATAGCCTTCCCTCTATTGCCCTGTTTTTGCGCTCCTCTCATACCTTCCCCTATATCGCTGTGTTTTCGCACACCTCTCATGGATTCCCGACTATCGCCGTGTATTCATGCACATCTCATACCTTCCCCTATATCGCTGTGCTTTCGCGCTCCTCCCATAGCTTCACCTACATCGCTGTTTTCGCGCACCTCTCATACCTTCCCCTATATCGATGTATTTTTGCGCATAACTCATATCTTCCCCTATATTGATGTGTTTTCATGCTCATCTCATAACGTCCCCTATATCACTGTGTATTTGCGCACCGCCCATAGAATCCCCTATATCACTGTGCCTTCGCGCACCTCCTATGCATTCCCGTATATCGCCCTGTTTTCGCGCCCCTCCCATAACTTCCCTGATATCGCTGTGTTTTCGTGCTCCTCTCCTACCTTCCCCTATATTGCTGTGTTTTCACGAACCTCTCATACCTTCCCCTATATCGCTGTGTTTTCAAGCACCTCTCATAACTTCTCCTATATCACTGTATCTTGAGCAGTTCTTATACCTTCCTCTATATTGCCGTGTTTTCATGCACATCTCATAACGTCCGCTATATCGCTGTGTATTCGCGTACCTCCCATAGCATCCCTTATATTGCTGTGCATTAGCGCACCTCTCATAGCTTCCCCTATATCGCTGTGCCTTGCACACCTCTCATAGCTTCCCCTATATCGCTGTCTTTTCGCGCCCATCCCATAGATTCAGCTTTATCGCTGTGTTATTGCTCACCTCTCATAGCTTCCCCTGTATCGCCGTGTTTTTGCTCGCCTCTCATGTCTTCACCTAGATCGCTATGTTTTCGCTCCTCTCAATACTTCCCCTATATGGCTGTGTTTTCATGCACATCTCATAACGTCCCCTATATCGCTGTGTATTTGTGCACCTCCCATTCCTTCCCGTGTATATATCTGTGTTTTCGTGCACCTTTCATACCTTCTCCTATATCGCCATGTTTTCGCGCACCTCCCATTCCTTCAGCTATATCGCTGTTTTCGTGCACCTCTCATACCTTCTGCTATATCGCTGTGCCTTCGCGCACCTCTCATACCTTTCCCTATATCGCCGTGTTTTCATGCACATCTCATAAGGTCCTTTATATCGCTAGGTTTTTACGCACCTCTCATAACTTCCCCTATATCGCCCTGTTTTCGCGCTCCTCTCATACCTTCACCTATATCACTATGTTTTCACGCAGCTCTCATACCTTCCCCTATATCGATGTATTTTTGCGGACATCTCATACCTTCCCCTGTATCATCGTGTTTTCGCACAACTCGCATGTCTTCACCTATATCGCTATGTTTTCGCTCCTATCATTAATTCCCCTATATCGCTGTTTTCTCGCACCTCTGATACAATCTCCTGTATTGCCATGTTTTCACGCACCTCTTACAATTTCCCTTATATCGCCGTGTTCTCGCACACCTCTCATACCTTCCCCTATATCACTGTTTTTTTGCGCATGTCCCATAGCGTCCCCTATATCGCTGTGTTTTCTCGCACCTCTGATACATTCCCCTGTATCGCCGTGGTTTCGCGCACATCCCATACGTTCCACTATATTGCCCTGTTTTTGAGCACCTCTCATGTCTTCCCCGATATCACGGTGTTTTTGCGCACCTCCCATAGCATCCCCTATATCGCTGTGCCTTCGTGCACCTCTCATACCTTCCCCTATATCGCCCTGTTTTCGCGCACTTCCTATACCTTCACTTATATCACTGCGTTATCGTGCACCTTTCATACCTTCCCCTATATCGCTGTGTTTTCGCACACCTCTCATAACTTCTCCTATATCGCTGTGTTTTTGTGCACCTCTCATACCTTCCCTAATATCACTGCGTTTTCATGCACATCTCATCACGTCGCCTATATCGCTGTGTTTTCGTGCACCTCTCATACCTCCCCATATATTGCTGTGCCTTGCACACCTCTCATACCTTCCTGTATACCGCCCTGTTTTCGCGCACCTACTATACCTTCCCTTATATCGCTGCGTATTCGTGCACCTCTCATACCTTCCCCTATATCGCCCTGTTTTCGCGCACCTCCTACACCTTCCCTTATATCGTTGCATTTTCATGTACCTCTCATACCTACCCCTATGTCGTTGTGTTTTCATGCACCTCTCATAACTTCTCCTATATTTCTGTATTTTTGCGCACCTCTCATAACTTCCCCTATATCGCCGTGATTTTATGCACATCTCATAACGTCCCCTATATCGCTGTGTATTCGTGCACCTCCCATACCTTGCCCTATAACGCTGTGTTTTCGCACACCTCTCATAAATTCTCCTATATCGCTGCGTTTTTGAGCACCTCTCATACATTCCCTAATACCGTTGCGTTTTCATGCACATCTCATCACGTCCCCTATATCGCTGTGTATTCACGCACATCCCATAGTATCCCCTATATCGCTGTGACTTGCGTACGTCTCATAGCTTCCCCTATATCGCTGTATTTTCGCACACATCCCATAGATTCACCTTTATCGCTGTGTAATTGCTCACCTCTCATAGCTTCCCCTGTATCGCCGTGTTTTTACTCACCTCTCATAGCTTCCCCTATATCGCTGTGTTTTCACGCACCTCTTATGTCTTCACCTAGATCGCAATGTTTTCGCTCCTCTCAATACTTCCCCTATAGCGCTGTTTTCTTGCACATCTGATACATTCTCCCGTATCACCGGGTTTTCGCACACCTCTCATAATTTCCCCATATCGCCGAATTCTCGCACACCTCTCATACCTTCCCCTATATCTTTGTGTTTTTGCGCACGTCCCATTGCGTCCCCTATATCGCTGTGTTTTTTGTGCACCTCTCATACCTTCCCCTATATCGTTCTCCTTTCGTGCACATCCCATAGCTTCCACTGTATTGCCCTGTTTTCGCGCACCTCTCATGTATTCCACTACATCGCTGTGTATTCTGGCACCTCTGATGCATTCCCCTGTAACGCCAAGATTTCGCGCACCTCTCATACTTTCCCCTATATCGCCCTGTTTTCGTGCACCTCTCATACCTCCCCTTATATTGCCGTGTTTTTATGCACATCTCATACAGTCCCCTATATTACTGTGTTTTCGCGCACCTCCCATAGCATCCCCTATATCGCTGTGCCTTCAGTAACCTCTCATAACTTCCCCTATATCGCCGTGTTTTCATGCACATCTCATAAGGTCCACTATACCGCTGGGTTTTCACGCACCTCTCATAACTTCCCCTATATCGCTGTTTTTTCGCACACCTCTCATGGTTTCCCGTCTATCGCCGTGTATTCATGCACATCTCAAAGCGTCCCATATATCGCTGTGCTTTCGCGCACCTCTCATACCTTCCCCTATATCGCTGTGTTTTCGTGCACCTCTCATACCTTCACTAATTTTCTTGCATTTTCATACACATCTCATCACGTCCCCTATATCGCTGTGTATTCACGCACCTCCCATAGCATCCCCTATATCGCTGCGCATTCGCGCACCTCTCATACCTTCACCTATATCGCCCTATTTTCGCGCACCTCCCATTCCTTCACCTATATCGCTGTTTTCGTGCACCTCTCATACCTTGCCCTATATCGCTGTGTTTTCACACACCTCTCATAACTTCTCCTATATCGCTGTGTTTTTGTGCACCTCTCATACCTTCCCTAATATTGCTGCGTTTTCATGCACATCTCATCACGTCCCCTATATCGCTGTATATTCACGCACCTCCCATTGCATCCCCTATATCACTGTGCCTTCGTGCACCTCTCATACCTTCCCCTATATTGCCCTGTTTTCACGCACCTCCTACACCTTCCATTATATCGCTGCATTTTCGTATACCTCTCATACCTAACCCTATGTCGTTGTGTTTTCACACACCTCTCATAACTTCTCCTATATTTCTGTATTTTTGCGCACCTCTCATAACTTCCCCTATATCACCATGATTTTATGCACATCTCATCACGTCCCCTATATCGCTGTATATTCATGCACCTCCCATAGCATCCCCTAAATCGCTGTGCCTTCGTGCACCTCTCATACCTTCCCCTATATCGCCGTTTTCGCGCACCTACTATACCTTCCCTTATATCGCTGCGTATTCGTGCACCTCTCATACCTTCCCCTATATTGCCCTGTTTTCGCACACCTCCTACACTTTCCCTTAAATCGCTGCTTTTTCGTGTACTTCTCATACCTCCCCCTATGTCGTTGTGTTTTCACGCACCTCTCATAACTTCTCCTATATTTCTGTATTTTTGCGCACCTCTCATAACTTCCCCTATATCGCCATGATTTTATGCACATCTCATAACGTCCCCTATATCGCTGTGTATTCGTGCACCTCCCATACCTTCCCCATAATGCTGTGATTTCGCACACCTCTCATAACTTCTCCTATATCGCTGTGTTTTGGTGCACCTCTCATACCTTCCCTAATACCGTTGCGTTTTCATGCACATCTCATCACGTCCCCTATATCACTGTGTATTCACGCACATCCAATAGATTCACCTTTATCGCTGTGTAATTGCTCACCTCTCATAGCTTCCCCTGTATCGCCGTGTTTTTACTCACCTCTCATAGCTTCCCCTATATTGCTGTGTTTTCGCGCACCTCTCATGTCTTCACCTAGATCGCTATGTTTTCGCTCCTCTCAATACTTCCCCTATAGCGCTGTTTTCTCACACATCTGATAAATTCTCCCGTATCGCCGTGTTTTCGCACACCACTCATAATTTCCCCTATATCGCCGAATTCTCGAACACCTCTCACACCTTCCCCAATATCTTTGTGTTTTTGCGCACGTCCCATTGCGTCCCCTATATCGCTGTGTTTTTTGTGCACCTCTCATACCTTCCCCATATCGTCCTGTTTTCGTGCACATCCCATAGCTTCCACTATATTGCCCTGTTTTCGCGCACCTCTCATGTATTCCACTGCATCGCTGTGTTTTCTGGCACCTCTGATGCATTCCCCTGTAACGCCAAGCTTTCGCGCACCTCTCATACTTTCCCCTATATCGCCGTGTTTTCGCGCACCTCTCATACCTCCCCCTATATCGACGTGTTTTTATGAACATCTCATACCGTCCTCTATATTACTGTGTTTTCGCGCACCTCCCATAGCATCCCCTATGTCGCTGTGCTTTTGTGCATCTCTCATACCTTCCCCTATATCGCCCTGTTTTCGTGCACCTCCTATACCTTCCCTTGTATCGCTGCGTTTTCGTGCACCTCTCATACCTTCCCCTATTTCGCTGTGTTTTCATGCACATCTCATAACGTCCCCTATTTCGCTGTGTTTTCGTGCACCTCCCATAATATTCCCTATATCGCTGTGCCTTCATGCACCTCTCATACCTTCCCCTATATCGCCGTGTTTTCATGCACATCTCATAAGGTCCACTATATCGCTGGGTTTTCACGCACCTCTCATAACTTCCCCAATATCGCTGTTTTTTCGCACACCTCTCATGGTTTCCCGTCTATCGCCGTGTATTCATGCACATCTCAAACGGTCCAACAAATCGCTGTGCTTTCGCGCACCTCTCACACCTTCCCCTATATCGCTGTGTTTTCGTGCACCTCTCATACCTTCACTAATTTCGTTGCATTTTCATGCACATCTCATCACGTCCCCTATATAGCTGTGTTTTCACGCACCTCCCATAGCATCCCCTATATCGCTGCGCAATCGCGCACCTCTCATACCTTCCCCTACATCGCCCTGTTTTAGCGCACATCCCATTCCTTCACCTATATCGCCCTATTTTCGCGCACCTCCCATTCCTTCACCTATATCGCTGTTTTCGTGCACCTCTCATACCTTCCCCTATATCGCTGTGTTTTCACACACATCTCATAACTTCTCCAATATTCACCTTTATCACTGTGTAATTGCTCACCTCTCATAGCTTCCCCTATATTGCTGTGTTTTCGCGCACCTCTCATGTCTTCACCTAGATCGCTATGTTTTCGCTCCTCTCAATACTTCCCCTATAGCGCTGTTTTCTCGCACATCTGATACATTCTCCCGTATCGCCGTGTTTTGGCACACCTCTCATAATTTCCCCTATATCGCCGAATTCTCGAACACCTCTCATACCTTCCCCTATACCTTTGTGTTTTTGCGCACGTCCCATTGCGTCCCCTATATCGCTGTGTTTTTTGTGCACCTCTCATACCTTCCCCATATCGTCCTGTTTTCGTGCACATCCCATAGCTTCCACTATATTGCCCTGTTTTCGCGCACCTCTCATGTATTCCACTACATCGCTGTGTTTTCTGGCACCTCTGATGCATTCCCCTGTAACGCCAAGATTTCGTGCACCTCTCATACTTTCCCCTATATCGCCGTGTTTTCGCGCACCTCTCATACCTTCCCCTATATTGCCCTGTTTTCGCACACCTCCTACACCTTCCCTTATATCGCTGCATTTTCGTGTACTTCTCATACCTCCCCCTATGTCGTTGTGTTTTCATGCACCTCTCATAACTTATCCTATATTTCTGTATTTTTGCGCACCTCTCATAACTTCCCCTATATCGCCGTGATTTTATGCACCTCCCATTCCTTCCCGTGTATATCTCTGTGTTTTCGTGCACCTTTCATACCTTCCCCTATATCGCTGTGTTTTCGCATACCTCTCATATCTTCTCCTATATCACTGTGTTTTTGTACACCTCTCATACCTTCCCTAATACCGTTGCGTTTTCATGCACATCTCATCACGTCCCCTATATCGCTGTGTATTCACGCACATCCCATAGATTCACCTTTATCGCTGTGTAATTGCTCACCTCTCATAGCTTCCCCTGTATCGCTGTGTTTTTACTCACCTCTCATAGCTTCCCCTATATTGCTGTGTTTTCGCGCACCTCTCATGTCTTCACCTAGATCGCTATGTTTTCGCTCCTCTCAATACTTCCCCTATAGCGCTGTTTTCTCGCACATCTGATACATTCTCCCGTATCGCCGTGTTTTCGCACACCTCTCATAATTTCCCCTATATCGCCGAATTCTCAAACACCTCTCATACCTTCCCCTATACCTTTGTGTTTTTGCGCACGTCCCATTGCGTCCCCTATATCGCTGTGTTTTTTGTGCACCTCTCATACCTTCCCCATATCGTCCTGTTTTCGTGCACATCCCATAGCTTCCACTATATTGCCCTGTTTTCGCGCACCTCTCATGTATTCCACTACATCGCTGTGTTTTCTGGCACCTCTGATGCATTCCCCTGTAACGCCAAGCTTTCGTGCACCTCTCATACTTTCCCCTATATCGCCGTGTTTTCGCGCACCTCTCATACCTCCCCCTATATCGACGTGTTTTTATGAACATCTCATACCGTCCCCTATATTACTGTGTTTTCGCGCACCTCCCATAGCATCCCCTATATCGCTGTGCCTTTGTGCATCTCTCATACCCTCCCCTATATCGCCCAGTTTTCGTGCACCTCCTATACCTTCCCTTGTATCGTTGCGTTTTCGTGCACTTCTCATACCTTCACTAATTTCGTTGCATTTTCATGCACATCTCATCACGTCCCCTATATCGCTGTGTATTCACGCACCTCCCATAGCATCCCCTATATCGCTGCACAATCGCGCACCTCTCATACCTTCCCCTACATCGCCCTGTTTTAGCGCACATCCCATTCCTTCACCTATATCGCTGTTTTCGTGCACCTCTCATACCTTCCCCTATATCGCTGAGTTTTCACACACATCTCATAACTTCTCCTATATCGCTGTGTTTTTGTGCACCTCTCCTACCTTCCCTAATATCGCTGCGTTTTCATGCGCATCTCATCACGTCCCCTATATCGCTGTATATTCACGCACCTCCCATAGCATCCCCTATATCGCTGTGCCTTCGTGAACCACTCATACCTTCCCCTATATTGCCCTGTTTTCGCGCACCTCCTACACCTTCCCTTATATCGCTGCATTTTCGTGTACTTCTCATACCTACCCCTATGTCGTTGTGTTTTCACGCACCTCTCATAACTTCTCCTATATTTCTGTATATTTGCGCACCTCTCATAACTTCCCCTATATCGCCGTGATTTTATGCACATCTCATAACGTCCCCTATATCGCTGTGTATTTACGCACCTCCCATAGAATCCCCTATATCGCTGTGTTTTCACACACCTCCCATTCCTTCACCTATATCGCTGTTTTCGTGCACCTCTCATACCTTCCCTAATATTGCTGCGTTTTCATGCACATCTCATCATGTCCCCTATATCGCTGTATATTCACGCACCTCCCATAGCATCCCCTATATCGCTGTGCCTTCGTGCACCTCTCATACCTTCCCCTATATCGCCCTGTTTTCGTGCACCTACTATACCTTCCCTTATATCGCTGCGTATTCGTGCACCTCTCATACCTTCTCCTACATCGCCCTGTTTTAGCGCACATCCCATTCCTTCACCTATATCGCCCTATTTTCGCGCACCTCCCATTCCTTCCCCTATATCGCTGTGTTTTCACACACCTCCCATTCCTTCACCTATATCGCTGTTTTCGTGCACCTCTCATACCTTCCCTAATATCGCTGCGTTTTCATGCACATCTCATCACGTCCCCAATATCGCTGTATATTCACGCACCTCCCATAGCATCCCCTATATCGCTGTGTCTTCGTGAACCACTCATACCTTCCCCTATATTGCCCTGTTTTCGCACACGTCCTACACCTTCCCTTATATCGCTGCATTTTCGTGTACTTCTCATACCTCCCCCTATGTCATTGTGTTTTCACGCACCTCTCATAACTTCTCCAATATTTCTGTATTTTTGCGCACCTCTCATAACTTCCCCTATATCGCCGTGATTTTATGCACATCTCATAACGTCCCCTATATCGCTGTGTATTTACGCACCTCCCATAGAATCCCCTATATCGCTGTGTTTTCACACACCTCCCATTCCTTCACCTATATCGCTGTTTTCGTGCACCTCTCATACCTTCCCCATATCGCTGTGATTTCGCACACCTCTCATAACTTCTCCTATATCGCTGTGTTTTGGTGCACCTCTCATACCTTCCCTAATACCATTGCGTTTTCATGCACATCTCATCACGTCCCCTATATCGCTGTGTATTCACGCACATCCCGTAGATTCACCTTTATCGCTGTGTAATTGCTCACCTCTCACAGCTTCCCCTATATTGCTGTGTTTTCGCGCACCTCTCATGTCTTCACCTAGATCGCTATGTTTTCGATCCTCTCAATACTTCCCCTATAGCGCTGTTTTCTCGCACATCTGATACATTCTCCCGTATCGCCGTGTTTTCGCACACCTCTCATAATTTCCCCTATATCGCCGAATTCTCAAACACCTCTCATACCTTCCCCTATAGCTTTGTGTTTTTGCGCACGTCCCATTGCGTCCCCTATATCGCTGTGTTTTTTCTGCACCTCTCATACCTTCCCCATATCGTCCTGTTTTCGTGCACATCCCATAGCTTACACTATATTGCCCTGTTTTCGCGCACCTCTCATGTATTCCACTACATCGCTGTGTTTTCTGGCACCTCTGATGCATTCCCCTGTAACGCCAAGCTTTCGTGCACCTCTCATACTTTCCCCTATATCGCCGTGTTTTCGCGCACCTCTCATACCTCCCCCTATATCGACGTGTTTTTATGAACATCTCATACCGTCCCCTATATTACTGTGTTTTCGCGCATCCCCTATATCGCTGCGCAATCGCGCACCTCTCATACCTTCCCCTACATCGCCCTGTTTTAGCGCACATCCCATTCCTTCACCTATATCGCCCTATTTTCGCGCACTTCCCATTCCTTCACCTATATCGCTGTTTTCGTGCACCTCTCATACCTTCCCCTATATCGCTGTGTTTTCACACACATCTCATAACTTCTCCTATATCGCTGTGTTTTTGTGCACCTCTCATACCTTCCCTAATATTGCTGCGTTTTCATACACATCTCATCACGTCCCCTATATCGCTGTATATTCACGCACCTCCCATAGCATCCCCTATATCGCTGTGCCTTCGTGCACCTCTCATACCTTCCCCTATATCGCCCTGTTTTCGCGCACCTCCCATACCTTCCCTTGTATCGCTGCGTTTTCGTGCACCTCTCAGACCTTCCCCTATATCGCTGTGTTTTCATGCACATCTCATAACGTCCCCTATTTCGCTGTGTATTCGTGCACCTCCCATAACATTCCCTATATCGCTGTGCCTTCGCGCACCTCTCATACCTTCCCCTATATCGCCGTGTTTTCATGCACATCTCATAATCTCCCCTATATCACTGGGTTTCCACGCATCTCTCATAACGTCCCCTATATCGCCCTGTTTTCGCGCTCCTCTCATACCTTCCCCTATATCACTGTGTTTTCACGCACCTCTCATAACTTTCCCTATATCGCTGTGTTTTTGAACACCTCTCATTGTTTCCAGTCTATCGCCGTGTATTCATGCACATCTCATACCGTCCCCTATATCGCTGTGTTTTTGTGCACCCCTCATATCTTCCCTAATATCGCTGCGTTTTCATGCACATCTCATCACGTTCCCTATATCGCTGTGTATTCACGCACCTCCCATAACATCTCCTATATCGCTGTGCCTTGCGCACCTCTCATAGCTTCCCCTATATCGCTGTCTTTTCGCGCTCATCCCATAGATTCACCTTTATCGCTGTGTTATTGCTCACCTCTCATAGCTTCCCCTGTATCGCCGTGTTTTTGCTCACCTATCCTAGCTTCCCCCATATCACCGTGTTTTCGCGCACCTCTCATGTCTTCCCCTATATCGCTGTGTTTTCTCGCACATCTGATGCATTCGCCTGTAACGCCAAGTTTTCGCGCCCCTCTCATACTTTCCCCTATATTGCCGTGTTTTCGCACACCTCTCATAGCTTCCCATATATCGCCGTGTTTTCATACACATCTCACACCATCCCCTATATCACTGTGTTTTCGCGCACCTCCCATGGCATCCCCTATATCCCTGTGCCTTCGTGCACCTCTCATACCTTTCCATATATCGCCGTGTTTTCATGCACATCTCATAACATCCCCTATATTGCCGTACTTCTGCTCACCTCTCATAACTTCCTCTATATCGCCCTGTTTTCGCACACTTCTCATAACTTCCCCTATATCGCTGTGTTTTCGCACAACTCTCATGGTTTCCCGACTATCGCCGTGTATTCATGCACATCTCGTACTGTCCCCTATATCGCTGTGTTTTCTCTCACATCTGATGCATTCGCCTGTAATGCCAAGTTTTCGCGCCCCTCTCATACTTTCCCCTATATCGCCGTGTTTTCGCACACCTCTCATAGCTTCCCATATATCGCCGTGTTTTCATACACATCTCATACCGTCCCCTATATCACTGTGTTTTCGCGCACCTCCCATAGCATCCCCTATATCCCTGTGCCTTCGTGCACCTCTCATACCTTTCCGTATATCGCCGTGTTTTCATGCACATCTCATAACGTCCCCTATATTGCCGTACTTTTGCTCACCTCTCATAACTTCCTCTATATCGCTGTGTTTTCGCACAACTCTCATGGTTTCCCGACTATCGCCGTGTATTCATGCACATTTCGTACCGTCCCCTATATCGCTGTGTTTTTACACACCTCTCATACCGTCCCCTATATCGCTGTGTTTTCACACACCTCTCATACCTTTCCCTATATCGCTGTCTTTTCGCGCACATCGCATAGATTCACCTTTATCGCTGTGTTATTGCTCACCTCTCATAGCTTCCCCTACATCGCCGTGTTTTTGCACACATCTCATAACGTCCCCTATATCGCTGTGTATTCGCGCACCTCCCATAGCATCCCCTATTTTGCTGCGCCTTCGCGCACCTCTCATATCTTACCCTATATCGTCCTGTTTTCGTGCTCCTCGCAGTCATTCACGTATATCGCCCTGGTTTCGCGCACCTGCCATTCCTTCACCTATATCGCTGTTTTCGTGCACCTCTCATACCTTCCCTATATCGCTGTGTTTTCACACACATCTCATAACTTCTCCTATATCGCAGTGTTTTTGTGCACCTCTCATAACTTCCCTAATATCGCTGCGTTTTCATGCACATCTCATCACGTACCCTATATCGCTGTGTATTCACGCACCTCCCATACATCCCCTATATTGCTGTGTCTTGTTCACCTCTCATTCCTTTCCCTAAATCGCTGTCTTTTTGCGCACATCCCATAGATTCACTCTCGCTGTGTTATTGCTCACCTCTCATAGCTTCCCCTGTATCGCCGTGTTTTTGTTCACCTCTCATAGCTTCCCCTATATTGCCGTGTTTTCGCGCACCTCTCATACCTTCCCCTATATCACCCTATTTTCGCGCACCTCCTATACCTTCCCTTATAAAGCTGCATTTTCGTGCACCTCTCATACCTTCCCCTATATCGCCGTGTTTTCATGCACATCTCATAACGTCCCCTATATCACCCTGCTTTCGAGCACATCCCATACCTTCCCCTATATCGCTGTGTTTTTGTGTACCTCTCATACCTCCCCCTATATCGCTGTGTTTTCACGCACCTCTAATAACTTCTGCTATATTGCTATATTATTGCGCACCTCTCATAACTTCCCCAATATCGCCGTGTTTTTATGCACATCTCATAATGTCCCCTATATCGCTGTGTATTCGTGCACCTCCCATACCTTCCCCTATATCGCTGTGTTTTCGTGCACCTTTCATACCTTCCCTTATATCGCTGTGTTTTTGCACACCTTTCATAACTTTTCCTATATCACTGTGTTTTTGTGCACCTCTCATACCTTCCCCTATATTGTCGTGTTTTCGCGCACCTCTCATACCTTCCCCTATATCGCCCTGTTTTCGCGCACCTCCTATACCTTCCCTTATAAAGCTGCATTTTCGTGCACCTCTCATACCTTCCCCTATATCGCCGTGTTTTCATGCACATCTCATAACGTCCCCTATATCACCCTGCTTTCGAGCACATCCCATACCTTCCCCTATATCGCTGTGTTTTCGTGTACCTCTCATACCTCCCCCTACATCGCTGTGTTTTCACGCACCTCTAATAACTTCTGCTATATTGCTGTATTATTGCGCACCTCTCATAACTTCCCCGATATCGCCGTGTTTTTATGCACATCTCATATTGTCCCCTATATCGCTGTGTATTCGTGCACCTCCAATACCTTCCCCTATATCGCTGTGTTTTCGTGCACCTTTCATACCTTCCCTTATATCGCTGTGTTTTCGCACACCTCTCATCACGTTCCCTATATCGCTGTGTATTCACGCACCTCCCATAGCATCCCCTATATCGCTGTGCCTTGCGCACCTCTCATAGCTTCCCCTATATCGCTGTCTTTTCGCGCTCATCCCATTGATTCACCTTTATCACTGTGTTATTGCTCACCTCTCATAGCTTCCCCTGTATCGCCGTGTTTTTGCTCACCTCTCATAGCTTCCCCCATATCGCCGTGTTTTCGCGCACCTCTCATGTCTTCACCTAGATCGCTATGTTTTCGCTCCTCTCAATACTTCCCCTATATCGCTGTGTTTTCTCGCACATCTGATACCTCCCCCTATATCGCCGTGTTTTTATACGCATCTCATACCGTCCCCTATATTACTGTGTTTACACGCACCTCCCATAGCATCCCCTATATCGCTCTGCCTTCGTGCACCTCTCATACCTTCCCCTATATCACCCTGTTTTCGCGCACCTCCTATACCTTCCCTTGTATCGCTGCGTTTTCGTGCACCTCTCAGACCTTCCCCTATATCGCTGTGTTTTCATGCACATCTCATAACGTCCCCTATTTCGCTGTGTATTCGTGCACCTCCCATAACATTCCCTATATCGCTGTGCCTTCGCGCACCTCTCATACCTTCCCCTATATCGCCGTGTTTTCATGCACATCTCATAATCTCCCCTATATCGCTGGGTTTCCACGCATCTCTCATAACGTCCCCTATATCGCCCTGTTTTCGCGCTCCTCTCATACCTTCCCCTATATCACTGTCTTTTCACGCACCTCTCATAACTTTCCCTATATCGCTGTGTTTTTGAACACCTCTCATTGCTTCCCGTCTATCGCCGTGTATTCATGCACATCTCATACCGTCCCCTATATCGCTGTGTTTTTGTGCACCCCTCATATCTTCCCTAATATCGCTGCGTTTTCATGCACATCTCATCACGTTCCCTATATCGCTGTGTATTCACACACCTCCCATAACATCACCTATATCGCTGTGCCTTGCGCACCTCTCATAGCTTCCCCTATATCACTGTCTTTTCGTGCTCATCCCATAGATTCACCTTTATCGCTGTGTTATTGCTCACCTCTCATAGCTTCCCCTGTATCGCCGTGTTTTTGCTCACCTATCCTAGCTTCCCCCATATCACCGTGTTTTCGCGCACCTCTCATGTCTTCCCCTATATCGCTGTGTTTTCTCGCACATCTGATGCATTCGCCTGTAACGCCAAGTTTTCGCGCCCCTTTCATACTTTCCCCTATATCGCCGTATTTTCGCACACCTCTCATAGCTTCCCATATATCGCCGTGTTTTCATACACATCTCATACCGTCCCCTATATCACTGTGTTTTCGCGCACCTCCCATAGCATCCCCTATATCCCTGTGCCTTCGTGCACCTCTCATACCTTTCCGTATATCGCCGTTTTTTCATGCACATCTCATAACGTCCCCTATATTGCCGTACTTTTGCTCACCTCTCATAATTTCCCCTATATCGCCGTGTCCTCGCACATCTCTCATACCATCCCCTATATCACTGTGTTTTCGCGCACATCCCATAGCGTCCCCTATATCACTGTGTTTTCTTTCATCTCTGATGCATTTCACTTTATCGCCCTGTTTTCGCGCACCTCTCATGTATGCCACTACATCGCTGTGTTTTAGCTCACCTCTCATACCTCCCCCTATATCGCCATGTTTTTATGCACATCTCATACCGTCCCCTATATTACTGTGTTTTCGCGCACCTCCCATAGCATCGCGTATATCGCTGTGTTTTCGTGCACCTCTCATACCTCCCCCAATATCGCTGTGTTTTCACGCACCTCTCATAACTTCTCCCATATCGCTGTATTTTTGTGCACCTCTCGTGGCTTCCCCAATATCGCCGTGTTTTCATGCACGTCTGTTAATGTCCCCTATATCGCTGGGTATTCGCGCACCTCCCATAGCGTCCCCTATATCGTTGTGCTGTCGCTCACCTCTCATATCTTCCCCTATATCGCCCTGTTTTCGCACACCTCCCATACCTTCCCCTATATCGGTGTCTTTTCACACACCTCTCATGGCTTCCCCAATATCGCTGTGTTTTCACGCAATTCTCATGTCTTCACCTATATCGCTGTGTTTCCGCTCCTCTCATTACTTCCCCTATATCGCTCTGTGTTCTCGCACCTCTGATACATTCCCCTGTATCGCCGTGTTCTCGCACACCTCTCATATCTTCCCCTATATCGCTGTGTTTTCGCACACGTCCAATAGCGTCTCCTATATCGCTGTGTTTTCGCGCACCACTCATACCTCCCCGTATATCGCCATGTATTTATGCACATCTCATACTGTCTCCTATATCGCTGTGTTTTCGCGCACCTCCCATAGCATCCCCTATATTCTGTGCCTTCGTGCACCTCTCATACCTTGCCCTATATCGCCCTGTTTTCGCGCACCTCCTATACCTACCCTTATATCGCTGTGTTTTCGTCCACCTCTCATACCTTCCCCTATATTGTCGTTTTCGCGCACCTCCTATAACTTCCCTTATATCACTGCGTTTTCGTGCACCTCTCATACCTTCCACTATATCGCTGTGTTTTCATGCACATCTCATAACGTCCTCTATTTCGCTGTGTATTCGTGCACTTCCCATAACATCCCCTATTTCTCTGTGCCTTCGCGCACCTCTCATACCTTCCCCTATATCGCTGGGTTTTTACGCACCTCTCATAACTTCCCCTATATAGCCTTGTTTTCGCTCACCTCTCATACCTTCCACTATATCGCTGTCCTTTCGCGCACATCCCATAGATTCACCTTTATCACTGTTATTGCTCACCTCTCATAGCTTCCCCTGTATCGCCGTGTTTTTGCTCACCTCTCATAGCTTCCCCCATATCGCCGTGTTTTTGCGCACCTCTCATGTCTTCACCTAGATCGCTATGTTTTCGCTCCTCTCAATACTTCCCCTATATCACTGTGTTTTCTCACACCTCTGATACATTCGCCCGTATCGCCGTGTTTTCGCACACCTCTCATAATTTCCTCGATATCGCCGTGTTCTCGCACTCCTCTCATACCTTCTCCTGTATCGCTGTGTTTTCGTGCACCTCTCATACCTTCACACCTTCCCCTATATCGCTGTGTTTTCACTCACCTCTCATACCTTCCACTATATCACTGTGTTTTCGCGCACGTCCCATAGCATCCCCTGTATCGCTGTGTTTTCGGGCACCTCTCATACCTTTCCCTGTATCGCCATGTTTTCGCGCATATCGCATAGCTTCCACTTATAGCCCTGTTTTCGAGCACTCTCGTGTCTTCCTCTATATCACTGTGTTTTTGCGCACCTCCCATACCTTCCTCTATATCGCTGTGTTTTCGTGCAACTCTCATACCTTCCCCTATATCGCTGTGTTTTCACGCACCTCTCATAACTTCTCCTATATCGCTGTAGTTTTGTGCACCTCTCATACCTTCCCCTATATCGCCGTGTTTTCAATCACATCTCATAATGTCCCCCATATTGCTGTGTATTCGCGCACCTCCCATAGAATCCCCTATATCGCTGTGCCTTCGCGCACATCTCATAACTTCCCGTATATAGTCCTATTTTCGCACACCTCCCATACCTTCCCTTTTATCGTTGTGTTTTCGTGCACCTCTCATAACTTCCCCTATATTGCTGTGTTTTCGCGCATCTCTCATGGCCTCCCAAATATTGCCGTGTATTCATGCACATCTCATATCGTCCCTTATATCGCTGTGCTTTCGCGCACCTCCCATAGCTACGCCCACGTCGCTGTGTTTTCGCGCACCTCTCATACCTTCATCTATATCGCTGTGTTTTCACTCACTTCTCATAACTTCTCATATATCGCCATGTTTTCGCGGACCTCTCATAATTTCCCCTATATAGCCATGTTCTTGCACACATCTCATAACTTCCCCTATATAGTCCTGTTTTCGCACACCTCCCATACCTTCCCTTTTATCGCTGTGTTTTCGGGCACCTCTCATACCTTTCCCTGTATTGCCATGTTTTCGCGCATATCCCATAGCTTCCACTATATAGCCCTGTTTTCGAGCACTCTCATGTCTTCCCCTATATCACTGTGTTTTCGCGCACCTACCATACCTTCCTCTATATTGCTGTGTTTTCGTGCACCTCTCATACCTTCCCCTATATCGCTGTGCTTTCGCGCACCTCCCATAGCTACGCACACGTCGCTGTGTTTTTGCGCACCTCTCATACATTCCCCTATATCGCTGTCTTCTTGCGCACAACCCATAGCTTCATCTTTATTGCTGTGTTTTTGCTCACCTCTCATAGCTTCCCCTATATCACTGTGTTTTCACGCACCTCTCATGTCTTCACCTATATCGCTATGTTTTCGCTCCTGTCATTACTTCCATTATATCGCTGTGTTTTCTCACACCTCTGATACATTCCCCTGTATCGCCGTGTTGTCACGCACCTCTCATAATTTCCCCTACATCGCTGTATTCTCGCACACCTCTTATACCTTCCCCTATATCATTGTGTTTTCGCGCACGTCCCATAGCGTCCCCTATATCGCTGTGTTTTCACGCACCTCTCATACCTTCCCTATATCGCCCTGTTTTCGCACACCTCCCATTCCTTCCCCTGTATCGCTGTGTTTTAGTGCACCTCTCCTACCTTCCCTTATATTGCCCTGTTTTCGCGCAGCTCCCATACCTTCCCCGATATCGCTGTTTTCGTGCACCTCTCATACCTTCCCCTATATCGCTGTATTTTAGCGCACCTCTCATACCTTCCCCTATATCGCCCTGTTTTCGCACACATCCCATAGCTTCCACTATATTGCCCTATTTTCGCGCACCTCTCATGCCTTCCCCTATGTCGCTCTGTTTTCGCTCCTCTCATAACGTCCCCTATATCGCTGTGTTTTCACGCACCTCTCATAACTTCTCCTATATCGCTGTAGTTTTGCGCACCTCTCATACCTTCCCCTATATCGCCGTGTTTTCAATCACATCTCATAATGTCCCCCATATTGCTGTGTATTCGCGCACCTCCCATAGAATCCCCTATATCGCTGTGCCTTCGCGCACATCTCATAACTTCCCCTATATAGTCCTATTTTCGCACACCTCCCATACCTTCCCTTTTATCGTTGTGTTTTCATGCACCTCTCATAACTTCCCCTATATTGCTGTGTTTTCGCGCACCTCTCATACCTTCATCTATATCGCTGTTTTCACTCACTTCTCATAACTTCTCATATATCGCCATGTTTTCGCGGACCTCTCATAATTTCCCCTATATAGCCATGTTCTTGCACACATCTCATAACTTCCCCTATATAGTCCTGTTTTCGCACACCTCCCATACCTTCCCTTTTATCGCTGTGTTTTCGGGCACCTCTCATACCTTTCCCTGTATCGCCATGTTTTCGCGCATATCCCATAGCTTCCACTATATAGCCCTGTTTTCGAGCACTCTCATGTCTTCCCCTATATCACTGTGTTTTCGCGCACCTACCATACCTTCCTCTATATTGCTGTGTTTTCGTGCACCTCTCATACCTTCCCCTATATCGCTGTGCTTTCGCGCACCTCCCATAGCTACGCACACGTCGCTGTGTTTTTGCGCACCTCTCATACATTCCCCTATATCGCTGTCTTCTTGCGCACAACCCATAGCTTCATCTTTATTGCTGTGTTTTTGCTCACCTCTCATAGCTTCCCCTATATCACTGTGTTTTCACGCACCTCTCATGTCTTCACCTATATCGCTATGTTTTCGCTCCTGTCATTACTTCCATTATATCGCTGTGTTTTCTCACACCTCTGATACATTCCCCTGTATCGCCGTGTTGTCACGCACCTCTCATAATTTCCCCTACATCGCTGTATTCTCGCACACCTCTCATACCTTCCCCTATATCATTGTGTTTTCGCGCACGTCCCATAGCGTCCCCTATATCGCTGTGTTTTCACGCACCTCTCATACCTTCCCTATATCGCCCTGTTTTCGCACACCTCCCATTCCTTCCCCTGTATCGCTGTGTTTTAGTGCACCTCTCCTACCTTCCCTTATATTGCCCTGTTTTCGCGCAGCTCCCATACCTTCCCCGATATCGCTGTGTTTTCGTGCACCTCTCATACCTTCCCCTATATCGCTGTATTTTAGCGCACCTCTCATACCTTCCCCTATATCGCCCTGTTTTCGCACACATCCCATAGCTTCCACTATATTGCCCTATTTTCGCGCACCTCTCATGCCTTCCCCTATGTCGCTCTGTTTTCGCTCCTCTCATAGCGTCCCCTATATCGCTGTGTTTTCTTGCACCTCTGATGCATTCCCCTGTATCGCCGTGTTTTTACGCACCTCTCATACTTTTCCATATATAGCCGTGTTTTTGCGCATCTCTCATGGCATCCCCGATATCGCCGTGTTTCATGCATATTTCATACATTCCCCTATATCGCTGTGTTTTCGCGCACCTCCCATAGCTTCCGCTACATCGCTGTGTTTTCGCGCACCTCTCATGCCTTCACCTATATCGCTGTCTTTTTGCACCCTGATATAGCTTCAACTTTATCGCTGTGTTTTTGCTCACCTCTCATACCTTCCACTATATCGCCGTGTTTTCGCGCACATCTCATGTCTTCCCCTATATCGCTGTGTTTTCGCTGCTCTCATAACTTCCCCTATATCACTGTGTTTTCTCGCACCTCTGATACATTCCCCTGTATTGCGATGTTTTTGTGCACCTCTCATACCTTCCCCAATATCGCCCTGTTTTCGCGCACCTCCCATACCTTCCCCTATATCGCTGTGTTTTTGTGCACCTCTCATACATTCCCCATATCACTGTGCTTTCACGCACCTCTCATACCTTCCGCTATGTCGCCCTGTTTTCGCACACCTCCCATACCGTCCCCTATATCGCTGTATTTTCACACACCTCTCATGGCTTCCCCAATATAGCCGTGTTTTCATGCACATCTCATAACGTCTCCTATATCCCTGTGTATTCACGCACCTCCCTTAGCATCCCCTATATCGCTGTGCCTTCGCGCATCGCTCATACCGTCCCCTATATCGCCCTGTTTCCTGTGCACCTCCCATGGCTTCGCCTACATCGCTGTGTTTTTTGCGCACCTCTCATACCTTTCCCTATATCGCCGTGGTTTCGCGCACCTCTCATTTCTTCACCTATATCGCTGTGTTTCCGCTCCTCTCATAACTTCCCCCATATCGCTCTGTGTTCTCGCACTTCTGATACAGTTCCCTGTATCAACGTGTTTTCGCGCACCTCTCATAATTTCACCTATATCGCCGTGCTCTCGCACACCTCTCATATCTTCCCCATATCACTGGGTTTTCGCGCACGTCCAATAGCGTCCCCTATATCGCTCTGTTTTCACGCACCTCTCATGTCTTCCCCTATATCACTGTGTTTTCGTGCATCTCCCATACCATCCCATATATTGCTGTGTTTCGCACACGTCTCATACCTTTCCCTATATCGCCCTGTTTTCGAGCACCTCCCATACCTTCCCCTATATTGCTGTGTTTTCGTGTACCTCTCATACCTCCCCTTATATCGCTGTGTTTTCACGCACCTCTCATAACTTCCCCTATATTGCCGTGTTTTTATGCACATCTCATAACATCCCCTATATCGCCCTGTTTTCACACACATCCCATACCTTCCACTATATTGCCCTGTTTTCGCGCACCTCTCATGGCTTCCACTACATTGCTGTGTTTTCTGGCACCTCTGATGCATTCCCCTGTAACACCAAGTTTCGCGCACCTCTCATACTTTCCCCTATATCGCCGTGTTTACGCGCACCTCTCATACCTGCCCCTATATCGCCATGGTTTTATGCACATCTCATACCGTCTCCTATATCGCTGTGTTTTTGTGCACCTCCCATAGCATCCCCTATATCGCTGTGCCTTCGTGCACCTCTCATACGTTCCCCTATATCGCCCTGTTTCGCGCATCTCCTATACCTTCCCTTATATCACTGCGTTTTCATGCACCTTTCAAACCTTCTCCCAAATCGCTGTGTTTTCGCACATCTCTCATAACTTCTCCTATATCGCTGTGTTTTTGTGCACCTCTCATACCTTACCAAATATCACTGCGTTTTCATGCACATTTCATCACGTCCACTATATCGCTGTGTATTCACGCACCTCCCATAGCATCCCCTATATCGCTGTGCCTTGAGCACCTCTCATAGCTTCCCCTATATCGCTGTCTTTTCGCGCACATCCCATAGATTCACCTTTATCGCTGTGTTATTGCTCACCTCTCATAGCTTCCCCTGTATCGCCGTGTTTTTGCTCACCTCTCATAGCTTCCCCTATATCGCCATGTTTTCGCGCACCTCTCATGTCTTCACCTAGATCGCTATGTATTCGATCCTCTCAATACTTCCCCTATACTGCTGTGTTTTCTCGCACATCTGATACATTCTCCCGTATCACCGTGTTTTCGCACACCTGTCATAATTTCCCCTATAGTGCCCTGTTTTCGCGCACCTCTCATGTATTCCACGACATAGCTGTGTTTTCTGGCACCTCTGATGCATTCCCCTGTAACACCAAGTTTCCGCGCACCTCTCATACCTTCCCCTATATCGATGTTTTTTTGCGCACATCTCATAACGTCCCCTATATCGCTGTGTATTTGCGCACCTCCCATACCATCCCCTATATCACTGTGCCTTCGCGCACCTCTCATGCATTCCCGTATATCGCTGTGTTTTTGCACACCGCTCATACCTTCCCCAATATCATCGTGTTTTCATGCACATCTCATAACGTCCCCAATGTCGCTGGGTTTTCACACACCTCTCATAACTTCCCCTATATCGCCCTGTTTTCGCGCTCCTCTCATACCTTCACCTATATCACTATGTTTTCACACAGCTCTCATACCTTCCCCTATATCGCTGTGCTTTCGCGCACCTCCAATAGCTTCGCCTACATCGCTGTTTTCGTGCACATCCCTTAGCTTCACCTTGATCGCTGTGTTATTGCTCACCTCTCATAGCTTACCCTATATCGCCGTGTTTTCACGCACCTCGCATGTCTTCAGCTATATCGCTATGTTTTCGCTCCTATCATTACTTCCCCTATATCGCTGTGTTTTCTTGCACCTCTGATACATTCTCCTGTATTGCCATGTTTTCGCGCACCTCTTACAATTTCCCCTATATCGTCGTGTTCTCGCACACCTCTCATACCTTCCCCTATATCACTGTTTTTTTGCGCATGTCCCATAGCGTCCCCTATATCGCTGTGTTTTCTGGCACCTCTGATACATTCCCCTGTATCGTCGTGGTTTCGCGCACATCCCACAGGTTCCACTATATTGCCCTGTTTTTGCGCACCTCTCATGTCTTCCCCTATATCGCTGTGTATTCGCGCACCTCCCATAGCATCCCCTATATCGCTGTATTTTCGCACACCTCTCATGGCTTCCCCAATATCGCCGTGTTTTCATGCACATCTCATAACGTCCCCTGTATCGTTGCGTATTCGCGCACCTACCATAGCATCCCCTATGTCGCGGTGCCTTCGCGCACATCTCATACCTTCCGCTATGTCGCCCTGTTTTCGTACACCTCCCATACCGTCCCCTATATCGCTGTATTTTCGCACACCTCTCATGGCTTCCCCAATATCGCCGTGTTTTCATGCACATCTCTTAACGTCCCATATATCGCTGTGCATTCGCGCATCTGCCATAGGATCCCCTATATCGCTGTGCCTTAACGCACCTCTCATACCTTCCCCTATGTCGCCCTGTTTTCACACACCTCCCATAGCATCCTCTGTATCGCTGTGTTTTCACGCACCTCCCATGGCTTCGCCTACATCGCTGTGTTTTTGCACACCTCTCATACCTTCCCCTATATCGCTGTGTTTTCAGGCACCTCTCATGTCTTCCCCAATATAGCCGTGTATTCATGCACATCTCATACCGTCCCCTATATCGCTGTGTTTTCGCGCACCTCCCATAGCTTCGCCTACATCGCTGTTATCGCGCACATCCCATAGCTTCACCTTGATCGCTGTGTTATTGCTCACCTCTCATAGCTTCCCCTATATCGCCGTGTTTTAGCGCACCTCGCATGTCTTCACCTATATCGCTATGTTTTTGCTCCTATCATTACTTCCCCTATATCGCCGTGTTTTCTCGCACGTCTGATACATTCTCCTGTATTGCCAAGTTTTCGCGCACTCTTAGAATTTCCTCTATATTGCTGTGTTCTCGCACACCTCTCATACCTTCCCCTATATCACTGTTTTTTTGCGCATGTCCCATAGCGTCCCCTATATCGCTGTGTTTTCTCACACCTCTCATACATTCCCCTGTATTGCCGTGGTTTCGCGCACATCCCATAGGTTCCACTATATTGCCCTGTTTTTGTGCACCTCTCATGTCTTCCCCTATATCACGGTGTTTTCGCGCACCTCTCATAGCATCCCCTATATCGCTGTGCCTTCGCACACCTCTCATACCTTCCCCTATATCGCCCTGTTTTCGTGCAACTTCCATACCTTCCCCTATATCGCTGTGTTTTCATGCACCTCTCATACCTCCCCCTATATCGCTGTGTTTTCACGGACCTCTCATAATTTCTCCTATATCGCCGTATTTTTGCACACCTCTCATGGCTTCCCCAATATCGCCGCGTTTTCATGCACATCTCTTAACGTCCCATATATCGCTGTGTATTCGCGCAACTGCCATAGCATCCCCTATATCGCTGTGCCTTCACGCACCTCTCATACCTTCCGCTATGTCGCCCTGTTTTCGCACACCTCCCATACCGTCCCCTATATCGCTGTATTTTCGCACACCTCTCATGGCTTACCCAATATCGTCGTGTTTTCATGCACATCTCATAACGTCTCCTATATCTCTGTGTATTCACGCACCTCGCATAGCATCCCCTATATCGCTGTGCCTTCGGGCATCGCTGATACCTTCTCCTATATCGCCCTGTTTCCTGTGCACCTCCCATGGCTTCGCCTACATCGCTGTGTTTTTGAGCACCTCGCATAACTTCCCCTATATCGCCGTGGTTTCGCGCACCTCTCATTTGTTCACCTATATCGCTGTGTTTCCGCTCCTCTCATTACTTCCCCCATATCGCTCTGTGTTCTCGCACTTCTGATACAGTTCCCTGTATCAACGTGTTTTCGCGCACCTCTCATAATTTCACCTATATCGCCGTGCTCTCGCACACCTCTCATATCTTCCCCTATATCACTGTGTTTTCGCACACGTCCAATAGCGTCCCCTATATCGCTCCGTTTTCACGCACCTCTCATGTCTTCCCCTATATCACTGTGTTTTCGTGCATCTCCCATACCATTTCCTATATTGCTGTGTTTCGCACACGTCTCATACCTTTCCCTATATCGCCCTGTTTTCGAGCACCTCCCATACCTTCCCCTATATCGCTGTGTTTTCGTGCACCTTTCATACCTCCCCTTATATCGGTGTGTTTACGCGCACCTCTCATACCTGCCCCTATATCGCCATGTTTTTATGCACATCTCATACCGTCTCCTATATTGCTGTGTTTTTGCGCACCTTCCATAGCTTCGCCTACATCGCTGTTTTCGCGCACATCCCATAGCTTCACCTTGATCGATGTGTTATTGCTCACCTCTCATAGCTCCCCCTATATAGCCGTGTTTTTGCGCACCTCACATGTCTTCACCTATATCGCTATGTTTTTGCTCCTATCATTACTTCCCCTATATCGCTGTGTTTTCTCGCACCTCTGATACATTCTCCTGTATTGCCAAGTTTTCGCGCACTCTTAGAATTTCCTCTATATTGCTGTGTTCTCGCACACCTCTCATACCTTCTCCTATATCACTTCTTTTTTGCGCATGTCCCATAGCGTCCCCTATATCGCTGTGTTTTCTCACACCTCTCATACATTCCCCTGTATCGCCGTGGTTTCGCTCACATCCCATAGGTTCCACTATATTGCCCTGTTTTTGTGCACCTCTCATGTCTTCCCCTATATCACGGTGTTTTCGCGCACCTCTCATAGCATCTCCTATATCGCTGTGCCTTCGCGCACATCTCATAACTTCCCGTATATAGTCCTATTTTCGCACACCTCCCATACCTTCCCTTTTATCGTTGTGTTTTCGTGCACCTCTCATAACTTCCCCTATATTGCTGTGTTTTCGCGCATCTCTCATGGCCTCCCAAATATTGCCGTGTATTCATGCACATCTCATATCGTCCCTTATATCGCTGTGCTTTCGCGCACCTCCCATAGCTACGCCCACGTCGCTGTGTTTTCGCGCACCTCTCATACCTTCATCTATATCGCTGTGTTTTCACTCACTTCTCATAACTTCTCATATATCGCCATGTTTTCGCGGACCTCTCATAATTTCCCCTATATAGCCATGTTCTTGCACACATCTCATAACTTCCCCTATATAGTCCTGTTTTCGCACACCTCCCATACCTTCCCTTTTATCGCTGTGTTTTCGGGCACCTCTCATACCTTTCCCTGTATTGCCATGTTTTCGCGCATATCCCATAGCTTCCACTATATAGCCCTGTTTTCGAGCACTCTCATGTCTTCCCCTATATCACTGTGTTTTCGCGCACCTACCATACCTTCCTCTATATTGCTGTGTTTTCGTGCACCTCTCATACCTTCCCCTATATCGCTGTGCTTTCGCGCACCTCCCATAGCTACGCACACGTCGCTGTGTTTTTGCGCACCTCTCATACATTCCCCTATATCGCTGTCTTCTTGCGCACAACCCATAGCTTCATCTTTATTGCTGTGTTTTTGCTCACCTCTCATAGCTTCCCCTATATCACTGTGTTTTCACGCACCTCTCATGTCTTCACCTATATCGCTATGTTTTCGCTCCTGTCATTACTTCCATTATATCGCTGTGTTTTCTCACACCTCTGATACATTCCCCTGTATCGCCGTGTTGTCACGCACCTCTCATAATTTCCCCTACATCGCTGTATTCTCGCACACCTCTTATACCTTCCCCTATATCATTGTGTTTTCGCGCACGTCCCATAGCGTCCCCTATATCGCTGTGTTTTCACGCACCTCTCATACCTTCCCTATATCGCCCTGTTTTCGCACACCTCCCATTCCTTCCCCTGTATCGCTGTGTTTTAGTGCACCTCTCCTACCTTCCCTTATATTGCCCTGTTTTCGCGCAGCTCCCATACCTTCCCCGATATCGCTGTGTTTTCGTGCACCTCTCATACCTTCCCCTATATCGCTGTATTTTAGCGCACCTCTCATACCTTCCCCTATATCGCCCTGTTTTCGCACACATCCCATAGCTTCCACTATATTGCCCTATTTTCGCGCACCTCTCATGCCTTCCCCTATGTCGCTCTGTTTTCGCTCCTCTCATAACGTCCCCTATATCGCTGTGTTTTCACGCACCTCTCATAACTTCTCCTATATCGCTGTAGTTTTGCGCACCTCTCATACCTTCCCCTATATCGCCGTGTTTTCAATCACATCTCATAATGTCCCCCATATTGCTGTGTATTCGCGCACCTCCCATAGAATCCCCTATATCGCTGTGCCTTCGCGCACATCTCATAACTTCCCCTATATAGTCCTATTTTCGCACACCTCCCATACCTTCCCTTTTATCGTTGTGTTTTCATGCACCTCTCATAACTTCCCCTATATTGCTGTGTTTTCGCGCACCTCTCATACCTTCATCTATATCGCTGTTTTCACTCACTTCTCATAACTTCTCATATATCGCCATGTTTTCGCGGACCTCTCATAATTTCCCCTATATAGCCATGTTCTTGCACACATCTCATAACTTCCCCTATATAGTCCTGTTTTCGCACACCTCCCATACCTTCCCTTTTATCGCTGTGTTTTCGGGCACCTCTCATACCTTTCCCTGTATCGCCATGTTTTCGCGCATATCCCATAGCTTCCACTATATAGCCCTGTTTTCGAGCACTCTCATGTCTTCCCCTATATCACTGTGTTTTCGCGCACCTACCATACCTTCCTCTATATTGCTGTGTTTTCGTGCACCTCTCATACCTTCCCCTATATCGCTGTGCTTTCGCGCACCTCCCATAGCTACGCACACGTCGCTGTGTTTTTGCGCACCTCTCATACATTCCCCTATATCGCTGTCTTCTTGCGCACAACCCATAGCTTCATCTTTATTGCTGTGTTTTTGCTCACCTCTCATAGCTTCCCCTATATCACTGTGTTTTCACGCACCTCTCATGTCTTCACCTATATCGCTATGTTTTCGCTCCTGTCATTACTTCCATTATATCGCTGTGTTTTCTCACACCTCTGATACATTCCCCTGTATCGCCGTGTTGTCACGCACCTCTCATAATTTCCCCTACATCGCTGTATTCTCGCACACCTCTCATACCTTCCCCTATATCATTGTGTTTTCGCGCACGTCCCATAGCGTCCCCTATATCGCTGTGTTTTCACGCACCTCTCATACCTTCCCTATATCGCCCTGTTTTCGCACACCTCCCATTCCTTCCCCTGTATCGCTGTGTTTTAGTGCACCTCTCCTACCTTCCCTTATATTGCCCTGTTTTCGCGCAGCTCCCATACCTTCCCCGATATCGCTGTGTTTTCGTGCACCTCTCATACCTTCCCCTATATCGCTGTATTTTAGCGCACCTCTCATACCTTCCCCTATATCGCCCTGTTTTCGCACACATCCCATAGCTTCCACTATATTGCCCTATTTTCGCACACCTCTCATGCCTTCCCCTATGTCGCTCTGTTTTCGCTCCTCTCATAGCGTCCCCTATATCGCTGTGTTTTCTTGCACCTCTGATGCATTCCCCTGTATCGCCGTGTTTTTACGCACCTCTCATACTTTTCCATATATAGCCGTGTTTTTGCGCATCTCTCATGGCATCCCCGATATCGCCGTGTTTCATGCATATTTCATACATTCCCCTATATCGCTGTGTTTTCGCGCACCTCCCATAGCTTCCGCTACATCGCTGTGTTTTCGCGCACCTCTCATGCCTTCACCTATATCGCTGTCTTTTTGCACCCTGATATAGCTTCAACTTTATCGCTGTGTTTTTGCTCACCTCTCATACCTTCCACTATATCGCCGTGTTTTCGCGCACATCTCATGTCTTCCCCTATATCGCTGTGTTTTCGCTGCTCTCATAACTTCCCCTATATCACTGTGTTTTCTCGCACCTCTGATACATTCCCCTGTATTGCGATGTTTTTGTGCACCTCTCATACCTTCCCCAATATCGCCCTGTTTTCGCGCACCTCCCATACCTTCCCCTATATCGCTGTGTTTTTGTGCACCTCTCATACATTCCCCATATCACTGTGCTTTCACGCACCTCTCATACCTTCCGCTATGTCGCCCTGTTTTCGCACACCTCCCATACCGTCCCCTATATCGCTGTATTTTCACACACCTCTCATGGCTTCCCCAATATAGCCGTGTTTTCATGCACATCTCATAACGTCTCCTATATCCCTGTGTATTCACGCACCTCCCTTAGCATCCCCTATATCGCTGTGCCTTCGCGCATCGCTCATACCGTCCCCTATATCGCCCTGTTTCCTGTGCACCTCCCATGGCTTCGCCTACATCGCTGTGTTTTTGCGCACCTCTCATACCTTTCCCTATATCGCCGTGGTTTCGCGCACCTCTCATTTCTTCACCTATATCGCTGTGTTTCCGCTCCTCTCATAACTTCCCCCATATCGCTCTGTGTTCTCGCACTTCTGATACAGTTCCCTGTATCAACGTGTTTTCGCGCACCTCTCATAATTTCACCTATATCGCCGTGCTCTCGCACACCTCTCATATCTTCCCCATATCACTGGGTTTTCGCGCACGTCCAATAGCGTCCCCTATATCGCTCTGTTTTCACGCACCTCTCATGTCTTCCCCTATATCACTGTGTTTTCGTGCATCTCCCATACCATCCCATATATTGCTGTGTTTCGCACACGTCTCATACCTTTCCCTATATCGCCCTGTTTTCGAGCACCTCCCATACCTTCCCCTATATTGCTGTGATTTCGTGTACCTCTCATACCTCCCCTTATATCGCTGTGTTTTCACGCACCTCTCATAACTTCCCCTATATTGCCGTGTTTTTATGCACATCTCATAACATCCCCTATATCGCCCTGTTTTCACACACATCCCATACCTTCCACTATATTGCCCTGTTTTCGCGCACCTCTCATGGCTTCCACTACATTGCTGTGTTTTCTGGCACCTCTGATGCATTCCCCTGTAACACCAAGTTTCCGCGCACCTCTCATACTTTCCCCTATATCGCCGTGTTTACGCGCACCTCTCATACCTGCCCCTATATCGCCATGGTTTTATGCACATCTCATACCGTCTCCTATATCGCTGTGTTTTTGTGCACCTCCCATAGCATCCCCTATATCGCTGTGCCTTCGTGCACCTCTCATACGTTCCCCTATATCGCCCTGTTTCGCGCATCTCCTATACCTTCCCTTATATCACTGCGTTTTCATGCACCTTTCAAACCTTCTCCCAAATCGCTGTGTTTTCGCACATCTCTCATAACTTCTCCTATATCGCTGTGTTTTTGTGCACCTCTCATACCTTACCAAATATCACTGCGTTTTCATGCACATTTCATCACGTCCACTATATCGCTGTGTATTCACGCACCTCCCATAGCATCCCCTATATCGCTGTGCCTTGAGCACCTCTCATAGCTTCCCCTATATCGCTGTCTTTTCGCGCACATCCCATAGATTCACCTTTATCGCTGTGTTATTGCTCACCTCTCATAGCTTCCCCTGTATCGCCGTGTTTTTGCTCACCTCTCATAGCTTCCCCTATATCGCCATGTTTTCGCGCACCTCTCATGTCTTCACCTAGATCGCTATGTATTCGATCCTCTCAATACTTCCCCTATACTGCTGTGTTTTCTCGCACATCTGATACATTCTCCCGTATCACCGTGTTTTCGCACACCTGTCATAATTTCCCCTATAGTGCCCTGTTTTCGCGCACCTCTCATGTATTCCACGACATAGCTGTGTTTTCTGGCACCTCTGATGCATTCCCCTGTAACACCAAGTTTCCGCGCACCTCTCATACCTTCCCCTATATCGATGTTTTTTTGCGCACATCTCATAACGTCCCCTATATCGCTGTGTATTTGCGCACCTCCCATACCATCCCCTATATCACTGTGCCTTCGCGCACCTCTCATGCATTCCCGTATATCGCTGTGTTTTTGCACACCGCTCATACCTTCCCCAATATCATCGTGTTTTCATGCACATCTCATAACGTCCCCAATGTCGCTGGGTTTTCACACACCTCTCATAACTTCCCCTATATCGCCCTGTTTTCGCGCTCCTCTCATACCTTCACCTATATCACTATGTTTTCACACAGCTCTCATACCTTCCCCTATATCGCTGTGCTTTCGCGCACCTCCAATAGCTTCGCCTACATCGCTGTTTTCGTGCACATCCCTTAGCTTCACCTTGATCGCTGTGTTATTGCTCACCTCTCATAGCTTACCCTATATCGCCGTGTTTTCACGCACCTCGCATGTCTTCAGCTATATCGCTATGTTTTCGCTCCTATCATTACTTCCCCTATATCGCTGTGTTTTCTTGCACCTCTGATACATTCTCCTGTATTGCCATGTTTTCGCGCACCTCTTACAATTTCCCCTATATCGTCGTGTTCTCGCACACCTCTCATACCTTCCCCTATATCACTGTTTTTTTGCGCATGTCCCATAGCGTCCCCTATATCGCTGTGTTTTCTGGCACCTCTGATACATTCCCCTGTATCGTCGTGGTTTCGCGCACATCCCACAGGTTCCACTATATTGCCCTGTTTTTGCGCACCTCTCATGTCTTCCCCTATATCGCTGTGTATTCGCGCACCTCCCATAGCATCCCCTATATCGCTGTATTTTCGCACACCTCTCATGGCTTCCCCAATATCGCCGTGTTTTCATGCACATCTCATAACGTCCCCTGTATCGTTGCGTATTCGCGCACCTACCATAGCATCCCCTATGTCGCGGTGCCTTCGCGCACATCTCATACCTTCCGCTATGTCGCCCTGTTTTCGTACACCTCCCATACCGTCCCCTATATCGCTGTATTTTCGCACACCTCTCATGGCTTCCCCAATATCGCCGTGTTTTCATGCACATCTCTTAACGTCCCATATATCGCTGTGCATTCGCGCATCTGCCATAGGATCCCCTATATCGCTGTGCCTTAACGCACCTCTCATACCTTCCCCTATGTCGCCCTGTTTTCACACACCTCCCATAGCATCCTCTGTATCGCTGTGTTTTCACGCACCTCCCATGGCTTCGCCTACATCGCTGTGTTTTTGCACACCTCTCATACCTTCCCCTATATCGCTGTGTTTTCAGGCACCTCTCATGTCTTCCCCAATATAGCCGTGTATTCATGCACATCTCATACCGTCCCCTATATCGCTGTGTTTTCGCGCACCTCCCATAGCTTCGCCTACATCGCTGTTATCGCGCACATCCCATAGCTTCACCTTGATCGCTGTGTTATTGCTCACCTCTCATAGCTTCCCCTATATCGCCGTGTTTTAGCGCACCTCGCATGTCTTCACCTATATCGCTATGTTTTTGCTCCTATCATTACTTCCCCTATATCGCCGTGTTTTCTCGCACGTCTGATACATTCTCCTGTATTGCCAAGTTTTCGCGCACTCTTAGAATTTCCTCTATATTGCTGTGTTCTCGCACACCTCTCATACCTTCCCCTATATCACTGTTTTTTTGCGCATGTCCCATAGCGTCCCCTATATCGCTGTGTTTTCTCACACCTCTCATACATTCCCCTGTATTGCCGTGGTTTCGCGCACATCCCATAGGTTCCACTATATTGCCCTGTTTTTGTGCACCTCTCATGTCTTCCCCTATATCACGGTGTTTTCGCGCACCTCTCATAGCATCCCCTATATCGCTGTGCCTTCGCACACCTCTCATACCTTCCCCTATATCGCCCTGTTTTCGTGCAACTTCCATACCTTCCCCTATATCGCTGTGTTTTCATGCACCTCTCATACCTCCCCCTATATCGCTGTGTTTTCACGGACCTCTCATAATTTCTCCTATATCGCCGTATTTTTGCACACCTCTCATGGCTTCCCCAATATCGCCGCGTTTTCATGCACATCTCTTAACGTCCCATATATCGCTGTGTATTCGCGCAACTGCCATAGCATCCCCTATATCGCTGTGCCTTCACGCACCTCTCATACCTTCCGCTATGTCGCCCTGTTTTCGCACACCTCCCATACCGTCCCCTATATCGCTGTATTTTCGCACACCTCTCATGGCTTACCCAATATCGTCGTGTTTTCATGCACATCTCATAACGTCTCCTATATCTCTGTGTATTCACGCACCTCGCATAGCATCCCCTATATCGCTGTGCCTTCGGGCATCGCTGATACCTTCTCCTATATCGCCCTGTTTCCTGTGCACCTCCCATGGCTTCGCCTACATCGCTGTGTTTTTGAGCACCTCGCATAACTTCCCCTATATCGCCGTGGTTTCGCGCTCCTCTCATTACTTCCCCCATATCGCTCTGTGTTCTCGCACTTCTGATACAGTTCCCTGTATCAACGTGTTTTCGCGCACCTCTCATAATTTCACCTATATCGCCGTGCTCTCGCACACCTCTCATATCTTCCCCTATATCACTGTGTTTTCGCACACGTCCAATAGCGTCCCCTATATCGCTCCGTTTTCACGCACCTCTCATGTCTTCCCCTATATCACTGTGTTTTCGTGCATCTCCCATACCATTTCCTATATTGCTGTGTTTCGCACACGTCTCATACCTTTCCCTATATCGCCCTGTTTTCGAGCACCTCCCATACCTTCCCCTATATCGCTGTGTTTTCGTGCACCTTTCATACCTCCCCTTATATCGGTGTGTTTACGCGCACCTCTCATACCTGCCCCTATATCGCCATGTTTTTATGCACATCTCATACCGTCTCCTATATTGCTGTGTTTTTGCGCACCTTCCATAGCTTCGCCTACATCGCTGTTTTCGCGCACATCCCATAGCTTCACCTTGATCGATGTGTTATTGCTCACCTCTCATAGCTCCCCCTATATAGCCGTGTTTTTGCGCACCTCACATGTCTTCACCTATATCGCTATGTTTTTGCTCCTATCATTACTTCCCCTATATCGCTGTGTTTTCTCGCACCTCTGATACATTCTCCTGTATTGCCAAGTTTTCGCGCACTCTTAGAATTTCCTCTATATTGCTGTGTTCTCGCACACCTCTCATACCTTCTCCTATATCACTGTTTTTTTGCGCATGTCCCATAGCGTCCCCTATATCGCTGTGTTTTCTCACACCTCTCATACATTCCCCTGTATCGCCGTGGTTTCGCTCACATCCCATAGGTTCCACTATATTGCCCTGTTTTTGTGCACCTCTCATGTCTTCCCCTATATCACGGTGTTTTCGCGCACCTCTCATAGCATCTCCTATATCGCTGTGCCTTCGCGCACATCTCATAACTTCCCCTATATGGCCCTGTTTTCGCGCACCTCCCATACCTTCCCCAATATCGCTGTGTTTTCGTGCACCTCTCATACCTTCCCTTATCTCGCTGTGTTTTCACGCACCTCTCATAACTTCTCCTATATCGCCTTGTTTTCGTGCACATCCCATAGTTTCCACTATATTGCCCTGTTTTTGCGCACCTCTCATGTATTCCACTACATAGCTGTGTTTTCTGGCACCTCTGATGCATTCCCCTGTAACGCCAAGTTTTCGCGCAACTCTCACACCTCCCCCTATATCACCATGTTTTTATGCACATCTCATACCGTCTCCTATATCGCTGTGTATTCGCGCACCTCCCATAGCATCCCCTATATCACTGTGCCTTCGTGAACCTCTCATACCTTCCGCTATATCGCTGTGTTTTCAGGCACCTCTCATGTCTTCCCCAATATCGCCGTGCATTCATGCACATCTCATACCGTCCCCTATATTGCTGTGTTTTCGCGCACATCCCATAGCTTCGCTTACTTCGCTGTTTTCGCGCACATCCCATTCCTTCACCTTGATCGCTGTTTCCGTGCACCTCTCATGCATTTCCGTATACTGCTGTGTTTTTGCACACCTCTCATACCTTCCCCAATATCACCGTGTTTTCACGCACCTCTCATAACCTCCCCTCTATCGCCCTGTTTTCGCGCTCCTCTCATACCTTCCCCTATATCACTGTGTTTTCACGCAGCTCTCATACCTTCCCCTATATCGCTGTGTTTTCACGCACCTCTCATAACTTCTCGTATATCACTGTATTTTTGTGCAGCTCTTATACCTTCCCTATATTGCCGTGTTTTCATGCACATCTCATACCATCCCCTATATTGCTGTGTTTTCGCGCAACTGCCATAGCATCCCCTATATCGCTGTGCCTTCGCGCACCTCCCATAGCTTCACCTTGATCGCTGTGTTATTACTCACCTCTCATAACTTCCCCTATATGGCCCTGTTTTCGCGCACCTCCCATACCATCCCCTATATCGCTGTGTTTTCACGCACCTCTCATAATTTCTCCTATATCGCCGTATTTTTGCACACCTCTCATGGCTTCCCCAATATCGCCGCGTTTTCATGCACATCTCTTAACGTCCCATATATCGCTGTGTATTCGCGTAACTGCCATAGCATCCCCTATATCGCTGTGCCTTCGCGCACCTCTCATACCTTCCGCTATGTCGCCCTGTTTTCGTACACCTCCCATACCGTCCCCTATATCGCTGTATTTTCGCACACCTCTCATGGCTTCCCCAATATCGCCGTGTTTTCATGCACATCTCATAACGTCTCCTATATCTCTGTGTATTCACGCACCTCCCATAGCATCCCCTATATCGCTGTGCCTTCGGGCATCGCTCATACCTTCTCCTATATCGCCCTGTTTCCCGTGCACCTCCCATGGCTTCGCCTGCATCGCTGTGTTTTTGAGCACCTCTCATACCTTCCCCTATATCGCCGTGGTTTCGCGCACCTCTCATTTCTTCACCTATATCGCTGTGTTTCCGCTCCTCTCATTACTTCCCCCATATCGCTCTGTGTTCTCGCACTTCTGATACAGTTCCCTGTATCAACGTGTTTTCGCGCACCTCTCATAATTTCACCAATATCGCCGTGCTCTCGCACACCTCTCATATCTTCCCCTATATCACTGTGTTTTCGCGTACATCCAATAGCGTCCCCTATATCGCTCCGTTTTCACGCACCTCTCATGTCTTCCCCTATATCACTGTGTTTTCGTGCATCTCCCATACCATCCCCTATATTGCTGTGTTTCGCACACGTCTCATACCTTTCCCTATATCGCACTGTTTTCGAGCACCTCCCATACCTTCCCCTATATCGCTGTATTTTCGTGCACCTTTCATACCTCCCCTTATATCGATGTGTTTACGCGCACCTCTCATACCTGCCCCTATATCGCCGTGTTTTCATGCACATCTCATACTGTCTCCTATATCACTGTGTTTTCGCGCACCTCCCATAGCATCCCCTATATCGCTGTGCCTTCGTCACCTCTCATACGTTCCCCTATATCGCCCTGTTTCGCGCATCTCCTATACCTTCCCTTATATCACTGCACTTTCGTGCACCTTTCATACCTTCCCCTATATCGCTGTGTTTTCGCACACATCTCATAACTTCTCCTATATCGCTGTGTTTTTGTGCACCTCTCATACCTTCCCTAATATCACTACGTTTTCATGCACATCTCATCACGTCCACTATATCGCTGTGTATTCACGCACATCCCATAAATTCACCTTTATCGCTGTGTAATTGCTCACCTCTCATAGCTTCCCCTGTATCGCCGTGTTTTTACTCACCTCTCATAGCTTCCCCTATATTGCTGTGTTTTCGCGCACCTCTCATGTCTTCACCTAGATCGCTATGTTTTCGCTCCTCTCAATACTTCCCCTATACCGCTGTGTTTTCTCGCACATCTGATACATTCTCCAGTATCGCCGTGTTTTTGCACACCTGTCATAATTTCCCCTATATTGCCCTGTTTTCGCTCACCCCTCATGTATTCCACTAATTAGCTGTGTTTTCTGGCACCTCTGATGCATTCCCCTGTAACGCGAAGTTTTCGCGCAGCTCTCATACCTTCCCCTATATCGCTGTGTTTTCGCAAACCTCTCATTGCTTCCCGACTATCGCCGTGTATTCATGCACATCTCATACCTTCCCCTATATCGCTATGTTTCGCGCACCTCCCATAGCTTCGTCTACATCGCTGTTTTCGCGCACCTCTGATACCTTCCCCTATATCGATGTATTTTTGCACACATCTCATACCTTCCCCTATATTGATGTGTTTTCATGCACATCTCATAACGTCCCCGATATCGCTGGGTATTTGCGCAACTCCCATACCATCCCCTATATCACTGTGCCTTCGCGCAACTCTCATGCATTCCCTTATATCGCCCTGTTTTCGCGCACCTCCTATAGCTTTGCGTACATTGCTGTTTTCACGCACCTCTCATACCTTCCCCTATATCGATGTATTGTTGCGCACATCTCATAACGTCCCCTATATCGCTGTGTATCTGCGCACCTCCCATACCATCCCCTATATCACTGTGCCTTCACGCACCTCTCATGCATTCCCGTATATCGCTGTGTTTTTGCACACCGCTCATACCTTCCCCAATATCACCGTGTTTTCATGCACATCTCATAACGTCCCCAATGTCGCTGGGTTTTCACACACGTCTCATAACTTCCCCTATTTCGCCCTGTTCTCGCGCTCCTCTCATACCTTCACCTATATCACTATGTTTTCACGCAGCTCTCATACCTTCCCCTATATCGATGTATTTTTGCGCACATCTCATACCTTCCCCTATATCGCTGTGCTTTCGCGCACCTCCCATAGCTTCGCCTAAATCGCTGTTTTCGTGCACATCCCTTAGCTTCACCTTGATCGCTGTGTTATTGCTCACCTCTCATAGCTTACCCTATATCGCCGTGTTTTCACGCATCTCGCATGTCTTCACCTATATCGCTATGTTTTCGCTCCTATCATTACTTCCCCTATATTGCTGTGTTTTCTTGCACCTCTGATACATTCTCCTGTATTGCCATGTTTTCACGCACCTCTTACAATTTCCCCTATATCGTCGTGTTCTCGCACACCTCTCATACCTTCCCCTACATCACTGTTTTTTTGTGCATGTCCCATAGCGTCCCCTATATCGCTGTGTTTTCTGGCACTTCTGATACATTCCCCTGTATCGCCGTGGTTTCGCGCACATCCCACAGGTTTCACTATATTGCCCTGTTTTGCGCACCTCTTATGTCTTCCCCTATATCGCTGTGCCTTCGCGCACTTTCCATACCTTCCCCTATATCGCCCTGTTTTCGCGCACCTCCCATAACTTCCCCAATATCGCTGTGTTTTCGTGCACCTCTCATACCTTCCCTTATATCGTTATGTTTTCACGCACCTCTCATAAATTCTCCTATATCGCTGTATTTTTGCACAGTTCTTATACCTTCCCCTATATTTCTGTGTTTTCATGCACATCTCATAACGTCCACTATATCGCTGTGCCTTCGTCACCTCTCATACGTTCCCCTATATCGCCCTGTTTCGCGCATCCCCTATACCTTCCCTTATATCACTGCACTTTCGTGCACCTTTCATACCTTCCCCTATATCGCTGTGTTTTCGCACACATCTCATAACTTCTCCTATATCGCTGTGTTTTTGTGCACCTCTCATACCTTACCTAATATCACTACGTTTTCATGCACATCTCATCACGTCCACTATATCGCTGTGTATTCACGCACCTCCCATAGCATCCCATATATCGCTGTGCCTTGAGCACCTCTCATAGCTTCCCCTATATCGCTGTCTTTTCGCGCACATCCCATAGATTCACCTTTATTGCTGTGTTATTGCTCACCTCTCATAGCTTCCCCTGTATCGCCGTGTTTTTGCTCACCTCTCATAGCTTCCCCTATATCGCCATGATTTCGCGCACCTCTCATATCTTCACCTAGGTCGCTATGCATTCGATCCTCTCAATACTTCCCCTGTATCGCTGTGTTTTCTCGCACATCTGATACATTCTCCAGTATCGCCGTGTTTTCGCACACCTGTCATAATTTCCCCTATATTGCCCTGTTTTCGCGCACCTCTCATGTATTCCACTAATTAGCTGTGTTTTCTGGCACCTCTGATGCATTCCCCTGTAACGCCAAGTTTTCGCACACCTCTCATACCTTCCCCTATATCGCTGTGTTTTCGCACACCTCTCATGGCTTCCCGACTATCGCTGTGTATTCATGCACATCTCATACCTTCCCCTATATCGCTGTGCTTTTGCGCACCTCCCATAGCTTCGCCTACATCGATGTATTCGCGCACCTCTCATACCTTCCCCTATATCGATGTATTTTTGCGCACATCTCATACCTTTCCCTATATTGATGTGTTTTCATGCACATCTCATAACGTCCCCTATATACCTCTGTATTTGCGCACCTCCCATACCATCCCCTATATCACTGTGCCTTCGCGCACCTCTCATGCATTCCCATATATCGCCCTGTTTTCGCTCACCTCCCATACCTTCCCCGATATCGCTGTGTTTTTGTGCTCGACTCAAACCTTCCCCTATATTGCTGTGTTTCCATGCACCTCTCTTAACTTCTCCTATATCGCTGTGTTTTTGCACACCTCTCATACCTTCCCCTATATCTCTCTGTTTTCAGGCACCTCTCATGGCTTCCCCCATATTGCCGTGTATTCATGCACATCTCATACCGTCCCCTATATTGCTGTTTTTTGGCGCACCTCCCATAGCTTCGCCTACATCGCTGTTTTCGCGCACATCCCATAGATTCAGCTTTATCGCTGTGTTATTGCTCACCTCTCATAGCTTCCCCTGTATCGCCGTGTTTTTGCTCACCTCTCATAGCTTCCCCTATATCGCCATGTTTTCGCGCACCTCTCATGTCTTCACCTAGATCGCTATGCATTCGATCCTCTCAATACTTCCTCTATATCGCTGTGTTTTCTCGCACATCTGATATTCTCCCGTATCGCCGTGTTTTCACACACCTGTCATAATTTCCCCTATATTGCCCTGTTTTCGCGCACCTCCCATAACTTCCCCAATATCGCTGTTTTCGTGCACCTCTCATACCTTCCCTTATATCGCTGTGTTTTCACGCACCTCTCATAACTTCTCCTATATCACTGTATTTTTGCGCAGCTCTTATACCTTCCATTTTGCCGTGTTTTCATGCACATCTCATAACGTCCCCTATATCGCTGTGTATTCGCGCACATCCCATAGCATCCTTTATATTGCTGTGCCTTCGCGCACATCTCATACCTTCCCCTATATCGTCCTGTTTTCGCGCACGTTCCATACCTTCCCCTATATCGCTGTATTTTCACACACCTCTCATAACTTCTCCTATATCGCTGTGTTTTTGTGCACCTCTCATACCTTCCCTAATATCACTGCATTTTCATGCACATCTCATTACGTCCCCTATATCGCTGTGTTTTCGTGCACCTCTCATACCTCCCCATATATCGCTGTGCTTGCGGACCTCTCATACCTTCCCCTTTATCGCTGTCTTTTCGCGCACATCCCATAGATTCACCTTTATCGCTGTGGTATTCCTCACCTCTCATAGCTTCCCCTATATAGCCGTGTTGTCATGCACATCTCATATCGTCCTCTATATCGCTGTATATTCGCGCACCTCCCATAGCTTCCCTTATATCACTGTGCTTTCGCGCACCTCTCATACCTTCCCAAATATCGACCTGTTTTCGCGCACCTCCCATTCCTTCACCTATATCGCTGTTTTCGTGCACCTCTCATGCATTTCCGTATACCGCTGTGTTTTTGCACACCTCTCATATCTTCCCCAATATCACCGTGTTTTCACGCACCTCTCATAACCTCCCCTCTATCGCCCTGCTTTCGCGCTCCTCTCATACCTTCCCCTATATCATTGTGTTTTCACGCAGCTCTCATACCTTCCCCTATATCGCCGTATATTTGCACACCGCTTATGGCTTCCCCAATATAGCCGTGTTTTCATGCACATCTCATAACGTCCCATATATCTCTGTGTATTCACGCACCTCCCTTAGCATCCCCTATATCGCTGTGCCTTCGCGCATCGCTCATACCTTCCCCTATATCGCCCTGTTTCCCGTGCAACTCCCATGGCTTCGCCTACATCGCTGTGTTTTTGCGTACCTCTCATACCTTCCCCTATATTGCTGTGGTTTCGCGCACCTCTCATTTCTTCATCTATATCGCTGTGTTTCCGATCCTCTCATTACTTCCCCCATATCGCTCTGTGTTCTCGCACTTTTGATACAGTTCCCTGTATCAACGTGTTTTCGCGCACCTCTCATAATTTCACCTATATCGCCGTGCTCTCGCACACCTCTCATATCTTCCCCTATATCACTGTGTTTTCGCGCATGTCCAATAGCGTCCCCTATATCGCTCTGTTTTAACGCACCTCTCATGTCTTCCCCTATATCACTGTGTTTTCGTGCATCTCCCATACCATCCCCTATATTGCTGTGTTTCACACACGTCTCATACCTTTCCCTATATCGCCCTGTTTTCGAGCACCTCCCATACCTTCCCCTATATCGCTGTGTTTTCGTGTACCTCTCATACCTCCCCTTATATCGCTGTGTTTTCACGCACCTCTCATAACATCCCCTGTATTGCTGTATTTTTGCGCACCTCTCATAACTTCTCCTTTATTGCCGTGTTTTTAAGCACATCTCATAACGTCCCCTATATCGCTGTGTATTCGCGCACCTCCCATAGCATCCCTTATATCGCTGTGCCTTCGAGCACCTCTCATACCTTCCCCTATATCGCCCTGTTTTCGCACACATCCCATACCTTCCCCTATATCGCCCTGTTTTCGCGCATCTTCCATACCTTCCCCTATATCGCTGTGTTTTCTTGCACCTCTCATACCTCCCCCTATATCGCTGTGTTTTCACACACCTCTCATAACTTCTCCTATATCACTGTATTTTTGCGCAGTTCTTATACCTTCCCCTATATTGCCGTGTTTTCGTGCACATCTCATAACGTCCCCTATATCGCTGTGTATTCGTGCACATCCCATAGCATCCCTTATATTGCTGTGCATTCGTGCACCTCTCATGCATTCACCTATATCACCCTGTTTTCGCGCACCTTCCATACCTTCCCCTATATCGCTGTGTTTTCATGCACCTCTCATACCTCCCCCAAAATCGCTGTGTTTTCACACACCTCTCATAACTTCTCCTATATCGCTGTGTTTTTGTGCACCTCTGATACCTTCCCTAATATCACTGTGCTTACATGCACATCTCATCACGTCCCCTATATCGCTGTGTTTTCGTGCAGCTCTCATACCTCCCCCTATATCGCTGTGCTTGCGGACCTCTCATACCTTCCCCTATATCGCTGTGTTTTCGCGCACATCCCATAGATTCACCTTTATCGCTGTGCTATTGCTCACCTCTCATAGCTTCCCCTATATTGCTATGTTTTCATGCACACCTCATAACGTCCCCTCTCTCGCTGTGTTTTCGTGCATCTCCCATACCATCCCCTATATTGCTGTGTTTCGCACACGTCTCATACCTTTCCCTATATCGCCCTGTTTTCGAGCACCTCCCATACCTTCCCCTATATCGCTGTGTTTTCGTGTACCTCTCATACATCCCTTTATATCGCTGTGTTTTCACGCACCTCTCATAACATCCCCTGTATTGCTGTATTTTTGCGCACCTCTCATAACTTCCCCTATATTGCCGTGTTTTTATGCACATCTCATAACGTCCCCTATATCGCTGTGTATTCGCGCACCTCCCATAGCATCCCCTATATCGCTGTGCCTTCGCGCACCTCTCATTCCTTCCCCTATATCGCCCTTTTTTCGCGCACATCCCATACCTTCCACTATATTGCCCTGTTTTCGCGCACCTCTTATGTCTTCCACTACATCGCTGTGTTTTCTGGCACCTCTGATGCATTCCCCTGTAACACCAAATTTTCGCGCACCTCTCATACTTTCCCCTATATCGCTGTGTACGCGCACCTCTCATACCTGCCCCTATATCGCCATGTTTTTATGCACATCTCATACCGTCTCCTATGTCGCTGTGTTTTTGTGCACCTCCCATAGCATCCCCTATATCGCTGTGTATTCGCGCACCTCCCATAGCATCCCCTATATCGCTGTGCCTTCGCGCACCTCTCATTCCTTCCCCTATATCACCCTTTTTTCGCGCACATCCCATACCTTCCACTATATTGCCCTGTTTTCGCGCACCTCTTATGTCTTCCACTACATCGCTGTGTTTTCTGGCACCTCTGATGCATTCCCCTGTAACACCAAATTTTCGCGCACCTCTCATACTTTCCCCTATATCGCTGTGTACGCGCACCTCTCATACCTGCCCCTATATCGCCATGTTTTTATGCACATCTCATACCGTCTCCTATGTCGCTGTGTTTTTGTGCACCTCCCATAGCATCCCCTATATCGCTGTGCCTTCGTGCACCTCTCATACCTTCCCCTGTATCGCCCTGTTTTGGCGCATCTCCTATACCTTCCCTTATATCACTGCGTTTTCGTGCACCTTTCATACCTACCCCTATATCGCTGTGTTTTCGCACACCTCTCATAACTTCTCCTATATCGCTGTCTTTTTGTGCACCTCTCATACCTTCCCTAATATCACTGCGTTTTCATGCACATCTCATCACGTCCACTATATCGCTGTGCATTCACGCACCTCCCATAGCATCCCCTATATTGCTGTGCCTTGCGCACCTCTCATAGCTTCCCCTATATCGCTGTCTTTTCGCGCACATCCCATAGATTCACCTTTATCGCTGTGTTATTGCTCACCTCTCATAGCTTCCCCTGTATCGCCGTGTTTTTGCTCACCTCTCATAGCTTCCCCTATATCGCCATCTTTTCGCGCACCTCTCATGTCTTCACCTAGATCGCTATGCATTCGATCCTCTCAATACTTCCTCTATATCGCTGTGTTTTCTCCCACATCTGATACATTCTCCCGTATCGCCGTGTTTTCGCACACTTGTCTTAATTTCCCCTATATTGCCCTGTTTTCGCTCACCTCCCATACCTTCCCCAATATCGCTGTGTTTTCGTGCACCTCTCATACCTTCCCTTATATCGCTGTGTTTTCACGCACCTCTCATAACTCTCCTATATCACTTTATTTTTGCGCAGCTCTTATACCTTCCCCAATATTACCGTGTTTTCATGCACATCTCATAACGTCCCCTATATCGCTGTGTATTCGTGCACATCCCATAGCATCCCTTATATTGCTGTGCCTTCGCGCACCTCTCATACCTTCCCCTATATCGCCCTGTTTTCGCGCACGTTCCATACCTTCCCCTATATCGCTGTGTTTTCATGCACCTCTCATACCTCCCCCAAAATCGCTGTGTTTTCACACACCTCTCATAACTTCTCCTATATCGCTGTGTTTTTGTGCACCTCTCATACCTTCACTAATATCACTGCGCTTTCATGCACATCTCATCTCGTCCCCTATATCGCTGTGTTTTCGTGCAGCTCTCATACCTCCCCCTATATCGCTGTGCTTGCGGACCTCTCATACCTTCCTCTATATCGCTGTGTTTTCGCGCACATCCCATAGATTCACCTTTATCGCCGTGCTATTGCTCACCTATCATAGCTCCCCCAATATTGCCGTGTTTTCATGCACACCTCATAACGTCCCCTATATCGCTGTGTTTTCGTGCATCTCCCATACCATCCCCTATATTGCTGTGTTTCGCACATGTCTCATACCTTTCCCTATATCGCCCTGTTTTCGAGCACCTCCCATACCTTCCCCTATATCGCTGTGGTTTCATGTATCTCTCATACCTCCCCTTATATCGCTGTGTTTTCACGCACCTCTCATAACTTCCCCTGTATTGCTGTATTTTTGCGCACCTCTCATAACTTCCCCTATATTGCCGTGTTTTTATGCACATCTCATAACGTCCCCTATATCGCTGTGTATTCGCGCACCTCCCATAGCATCCCCTATATCGCTGTGCCTTCGTGCACCTCTCATTCCTTCCCCTATATCGCCCTGTTTTCGCACACATCCCATACCTTCCACTATATTGCCCTGTTTTCGCGCACCTCTCATGTCTTCCACTACATCGTTGTGTTTTCTGGCACCTCTGATGCATTCCCCTGTAACACCAAATTTTCGCGCACCTCTCATACTTTCTCCTATATCGCTGTGTACGCGCACCTCTCATACCTGCCCCTATATCGCCATGTTTTTATGCACATCTCTTACCGTCTCCTATATCGCAGTGTTTTTGTGCACCTCCCATAGCATCCCCTATATCGCTGTGCCTTCGTGCACCTCTCATACCTTCCCCTGTATCGCCCTGTTTTCGCGCATCTCCTATACCTTCCCTTATATCACTGCGTTTTCGTGCACCTTTCATACCTTCCCCTTTATCGCTGTGTTTTCGCACACCTCTCATAACTTCTCCTATATCGCTGTGTTTTCGTGCACCTCTCATACCTCCCCATATATCGCTGTGCTTGCGGACCTCTCATACCTTCCCCTATATCGCTGTCTTTTCGCGCACATCCCATAGATTCACCTTTATCGCTGTGTTATTGCTCACCTCTCATAGCTTCCCCTATATAGCCGTGTTGTCATGCACATCTCATAACGTCCTCTATATCGCTGTATATTCGCGCACCTCCCATAGCTTCCCTTATATCACTGTGCTTTCGCGCACCTCTCATACCTTCCCAAATATCGCCCTGTTTTCGCGCACCTCCCATTCCTTCACCTATATCGCTGTTTTCGTGCACCTCTCATGCATTTCCGTATGCCGCTGTGTTTTTGCACACCTCTCATACCTTCCCCAATATCACCGTGTTTTCACGCACCTCTCATAACCTCCCCTCTATCGCCCTGCTTTCGCGCTCCTCTCATACCTTCCCCTATATCATTGTGTTTTCACACAGCTCTCATACCTTCCCCTATATCGCCCTTTTTCCCGTGCAACTCCCATGGCTTCGCCTACATCGCTGTGTTTTTGCGCACCTCTCATACCTTCCCCTATATTGCCATGGTTTCGCGCACCTCTCATTTCTTCATCTATATCGCTGTGTTTCCGATCCTCTCGTTACTTCCCCCATATCGCTCTGTGTTCTCGCACTTCTGATACAGTTCCCTGTATCAACGTGTTTTCGCGCACCTCTCATAATTTCACCTATATCGCCGTGCTCTCGCACACCTCTCATATCTTCCCCTATATCACTGTGTTTTCGCGCATGTCCAATAGCGTCCCCTATATCGCTCTGTTTTAACGCACCTCTCATGTCTTCCCCTATATCACTGTGTTTTCGTGCATCTCCCATACCATCCCCTATATTGCTGTGTTTCGCACACGTCTCATACCTTTCCCTATATCGCCCTGTTTTAGAGCACCTTCCATACCTTCTCCTTTGTCGCTGTGTTTTCGTGTACCTCTCATACCTGCCCTTATATCGCTGTGTTTTCACGCACCTCTCATAACATCCCCTGTATTGCTGTATTTTTACGCACCTCTCATAACTTCTCCTATATTGCCGTGTTTTTATGCACATCTCATAACGTCCCCTATATCGCTGTGTATTCGCGCACCTCCCATAGCATCCCCTATATCGCTGTGCCTTCGTGCACCTCTCATACCTTCCCCTATATCGCCCTGTTTTCGCACACATCCCATACCTTCCCCTATATCGCCCTGCTTTCGCGCATCTTCCATAACTTCCCCTATATCGCTGTGTTTTCTTGCACCTCTCATACCTCCCCCTATATCACTGTGTTTTCACACGCCTCTCATAACTTCTCCTATATCACTGTATTTTTGCGCAGTTCTTATACCTTCCCCTATATTGCCGTGTTTTCATGCACATCTCATAACGTCCCCTATATCGCTATGTAATCGCGCACATCCCATAGCATCCATTATATTGCTGTGCCTTCGTGCACCTCTCATACCTTCACCTATATCAACCTGTTTTCGCGCACCTTCCATACCTTCCCCTATATCGCTGTGTTTTCATGCACCTCTCATACCTCCCCCAAAATCGCTGTGTTTTCACACACCTCTCACACCTTCCCCTATACCGCTGTGTTTTCGTGCACCTCTCATACCTTCACTAATTTCGTTGCATTTTCATGCACATCTCATCACGTCCCCTATATCTCTGTGTATTCACGCACCTCCCATAGCATCCCCTATATCGCTGTGCCTTCGTGCACCTCACATACCTTCCCCTATATCACCATGTTTTCATGCACATGTCATAACTTCCCCTATATCGCTGTGTTTTCGCACACCTCTCATACCTTCCCATATATCGATGTCTTTTCGCGCACATCCCATAGATTCACCTTTATCGCTGTGTTATTGCTCACCTCATAGCTTCCCCTGTATCGACGGGTTTTAGCTCACCTTTCATAGCTTCCACTATATTGCCTTGTTTTCGCGCACCTCTCATGTCTTCTCCTATATCATTGTGTTTTCGTGCACCTTCCATAGCATCCCCTATATTGCTGTGCCTTCATCTATATCACCCTGTTTTCGTGCACCTCTCATACCTTCCCCTGTATCGCTGTGTTTTCACACACCTCTCATAACTTCTCATACATCGCTGTGTTTTTGTGCACCTCTCATACCTTCCCTAATATCGCTGCGTTTTCATGCACATCTCATCACGTCCCCTATATCGCTGTGTATTCACGCACCTCCCATAGCATCCCCTATATCGCCGTGCCTTGCGCACCTCTCATACCTTCCCCTATATCGCTGTCTTTTCGCGCACATCACATAGATTCACCTTTATCGCTGTGTTATTGCTCACCTCTCATAGCTTCCCCTGTATCGTCGTGTTTTTGCGCGCCTCTCATAACTTCCCCCATATCGCCGTGTTGTTATGCGCATCTGATAACGTCCCCTATATCGCAGTGTATTCGCGCACCTCCCATAGCATCCCCTATATCGCTGTGCCTTCGTGCACCTGTCATACCTTCCCCTATATCACCCTGTTTTCGCGCACCTCCTATACCTTCCCTTATATCGCTGCGTTTTCGTGTACCTCTCATACCTACCCATATATCGTTGTGTTTTCACGCACCTCTCATAACTTCTCCGATATTTCTGTATTTTTGTGCACCTCTCATAACTTCCCCTATATCGCCGTGATTTTATGCACATCTCATAATGTCCCCTATATCGCTGTGTATTCGTGCGCCTCCCATAGCTTCCGCTATATCGCTGTGTTTTCGCACAGCTCTCATAACTTCTAGTATATCGCTGTGTTTTTGTGCACCTCTCATACCTTCCCTAATACCGTTGCGTTTTCATGCACATCTCATCACGTCCCCATATCGCTGTGTATTCACGCACATCCCATAGTATCCCCTATATCGCTGTGCCTTGCGCACCTCTCATAGCTTCCCCTATATCGCTGTCTTTTCGCGCACATCCCATAGATTCACCTTTATCGCTGTGTAATTGTTCACCTCTCATAGCTTCCCCTGTATCGCCGTGTTTTTACTCACCTCTCATAGCTTCCCCTATATCGCTGTGTTTTCGCGCACCTCTCATGTCTTCACCTAGATCGCTATGTTTTCACTCCTCTAAATACTTCCCCTATATCGCTGTGTTTTCTCGCACATCTGATACATTCTCCCATATCGCCGTGTTTTCGCACACCTCTCATAATTTCCCCTATTTCGCCTAATTCTCGAACACCTCTCATACCTTCCCCTATATCTTTGTGTTTTTGCGCACGTCCCATTGCGTCCCCTATATCGCTGTGTTTTTTGTGCACCTCTCATACCTTTCCCTATATCGTCCTGTTTTCGTGTACATCCCATAGTTTCCACTATATTGTCCTGTTTTCGCGCACCGCTCATGTATTCCACTACATCGCTGTGTTTTCTGGCGCCTCTGATGCATTCCCCTGTAACGCCAAGTTTTCGCGCACCTCTCATACTTTCCCCTATATCGCCGTATTTTCGGGCAACTCTCATACCTCCCCATATATCGCCGTGTTTTTATGCACATCTCATACCGTCCACTATATTACTGTGATTTCTCGCACCTCCCATAGCATCCCCAATATCGCTGTGCCTTCGTGCACCTCTCATACCTTCCCCTATATCGCCCAGTTTTCGTGCACCTCCTATACCTTCCCTAGTATCGCTGCGTTTTCGTGCACCACTCATACCTTCCCCTATTTCGCTGTGTTTTCATGCACATCTTATAACGTCCCCTATTTCGCTGTGGTTTCGTGCACCTCCCATAACATTCTCTGTATCGCTGTGCCTTCATGCACCTCTCATACCTTCCCCTATATCGCCTTGTTTTCATGCACATCTCCTAAGGTCCACTATATCACAGGGTTTTCACGCACCTCTCATGACTTCCCCTATATCGCTGTTTTTTCGCACACCTCTCATGGTTTCCCATCTATCACCGTGTATTCATGCATATCTCAAACCATCCCATATATCGCTGTGCTTTCGCGCACCTCTCACACCTTCCCCTATATCGCTGTGTTTTCTTGCACCTCTGATACCTTCACTAATTTCGTTGCGTTTTCATGCACATCTCATCACGTCCCCATATCGCTGTGTATTCACGCATATCCCATAGTATCCCCTATATCGCTGTGACTTGCGTACGTCTCATAGCTTCCCCTATATCGCTGTCTTTTCGCGCACATCCCATAGATTCACCTTTATCGCTGTGTAATTGTTCACCTCTCATAGCTTCCCCTGTATCGCCGTGTTTTTACTCACCACTCATAGCTTCCCCTATATCGCTGTTTTCGCGCACCTCTCATGTCTTCACCTAGATCGCTATGTTTACACTCCTCTAAATACTTCCCCTATAGCGCTGTGTTTTCTCGCACATCTGATACATTCTCCCGTATCGCCGTGTTTTCGCACACCTCTCATAATTTCCCCTATATCGCCAAATTCTCGCACACCTCTCATACCTTCCCCTACACCTTTGTGTTTTTGCGCACGTCCCATTGCGTCCCCTATATCGCTGTGTTTTTTGTGCACCTCTCATACCTTCCCCTATATCGTCCTGTTTTCGTGTACATCCCATAGTTTCCACTATATTGCCCTGTTTTCGCGCAACTCTCATGTATTCCACTACATCGCTGTGTTTTCTGGCACCTCTGATGCATTCCCCTGT